>NC_025993.2:172806823-173057993 GCF_000442705.2 Elaeis guineensis | reverse complement strand
TAGAAGTTATTCTTTCCAAGATAAATTATTAAAATGAAATTACATAAGATTAGAGCCTTAATAAGTCAAAGCAAATACTAAAAGCTTGATTAATCTGGTTGGATGTCAAGCACTATGCCATTGAGGAATTTTGCTTATGTCATATTGGACTTGGAGAAGAACAATTTGCAACTGCTAATTTATTTGGTTCTCAAGTTATAAATGTGTTCAATGATGTCTTAATCAAAAAAAGAAAAGAATCATCTCATGTTATGCGTAGCCAATGATTATATATTTACATGATATGTAAAGGTACAATACCAGTATGCTTAGTATTAAAAGAAGGAATAATAATTGCTATTGCTGGTTTGCTTTTGTATTCTAAATAACACATTTTCTACCTTGCAAAGTGGATGTTGGTGTGAAAAAGATTTTTAAAGTTGGCCAAGATGATTATCATTTACAAGGGCCCAGAAGATAACAACTTAACCAAGCATATTGGTAACTTCATGGATCAAGTACATTGCCTAATGTTGCACAATCTACACTAGTATCCATGATATCATGTTGGCATCCTGAGCATCCTATACCTAGCAAAGACACTTGGAGCATACTGAAGTCAACAACTGCATTCTACCAAGGCCTTCCCATCATGGAATGGAGTCATATACTCGTATACACTCCACAATTTTAACTGTCACCTGGGCATGGCTGGCCCAATCAAAACACCTAAGATACGTACCTTCACATTTCGTTTTTCCTTTTATCTCCATAGCATGGGAGATTTGGAGGATGTAGCAGCCAAGTCCAGCCAAGCAAAATCAGAGGCCCAATCAACAGCTAGCATGCACATGCATGGCAATGACAGAGGGCAAGATTTGGATCAGCAACAACTGGCAGCCAACAAACAATGCAGGCAAGCCTTTCTTTCTTCTTTTTCTTTAGAGTTATTTTGGTTTTGGAGTCTTCAGTTATGAAAGATCTAGCATGTAGTTATGATCAAGATGATGGATCGGAAAATTAATGCATTAGTTCAAAAAGGCAAAAGAACCACTGGCAGTTATAAGATGCACCTTCATAACTTAACAGGAAAAAGCCTCAAATGCAAAGGGAGAACTAAGGGCTTCCTCCTATTATGTAGGGTATTTTCCAAGACTAACCAAGAACTGAAGATATTTGAGTTTAGCAGAGAGCATTGAAAAAGCATGTCCGTGCAAGTCCAAATCCATTGGTTTGATCCTAGTAAGTCCATATGCAGAAAACCAATAGGTCAGACAACGTTTTAATAAAATTACCTATATAATTGGAATTTCAATTGACACTTATGAAGAGAATATCATGTGGCTTTAAATGCCAAATCTTGGAAAACAGAATAGAGCATTCAAATGGTCCTGCAAGGTGTAGGAGTTTGCTTATAAGATTGCATTGGTTTGAGAATCCTTCATAAAGAAACTTATAAAATTTCAAGCAATATATCCCCTGTTTAAACAAAACCATGCAAATTAAGAGTTTGCATATAACTTTCAAAACCACGCACAGTATAAGCTTGTGAGTGGTTTTTGGACCATTCCATATCAGAGTCTTTAATTAAACCTCTCCATTAATGTCATTGAAAGCAAAAATTTTAGCCACCTATTTTTCATAAATTCATTCATGTTTTGTGCTTAAATTAAACCATTGAATGTTCTAGTCTTGATTTTTAAAAATGACTAGCTTCTTGGTATTTATATATAGACTCTCCTTGCAAAGCCATGACAAGCTAGACTAATACTAGATGTCATATAACCAAATGGGTAATGCATGCAATTGCAATACGATGCCATGTAGTAGAAAACATCAGCATATGCAGCATTAATTTTGTGCCTAGCATTTTTAAAGTGGTAAATATAGATAGTTATGTTTGCCCCATAAATTAGATCGGATGATGTAATTTATAGAAATCGATGTTCTATTCTGAGATTCTTGTATCTAGTATTCTGAACCACTGATGCACTTTAATTTGTGATTTCAGCATAAAACAAGATGTTGGAGGAGACGTGAAGGTGCCAACTAGTGCAGTTGGTAATGTCTTTGGGGTTTGACACAAATGACCTAGGTTCAAGTCCCACCCTCACACAATTCAAACAAGATTTCTCTTCTCCTAGTTCTTAAAAAAAAAGGAAAAAAAATGTTGGAAGAAAGGTGGTTGTCAATCCATTCACATGAATAAATAGTTCCACTGCATGGCTGTTTTTAATGGTACAAAGGGGAAAGAAGCTACATTAACTTTTCTTGCTCTTAGTGCTGAATCCAGAAAAATTCTTCTGTTACACAGAACTCAAGAAGGTTGGATCAATCCCCCTGGGAAACAAGACGCTGTTTGATGGTCCATTAGAGCCAGCAACAAGCTTAATATAGGGGAACAGAAGTGCTTATTTAAACTTTTCTCCAGCTGGAAAATTTGAATTGCTAAGATTTCTATACTCTGTTTCAGGAGAAGAAAATGCTACAGATCTCGTGGTTCTCTAATTCAATAAACATTATCAGAATTATTAGTTGCAGAATACTTTGTTCTGCAAAGCAAATGGTAATATAGTTGAAGAACTTGGGCCACAATATAACATTTGTTCTATGTAGCAGAGATTGCAGCACTGTTTCGGAAGCTGGTTTACCTTCTCTTCAAGTATTCTATGTTCTCTAATCAAATAAGATTTCCGGGAGCTAGGAGGAAATACCTCCCTCATGCTACAGATGCCTGCAGATGAAAGAGTCCTTGCTCCATTTACAGAACATCATCAAAAGCATGTTCCCTCAATGCTGTTTGTCATCCATTGTTTGTAAAATCCTAGTTAAGTGCATATTGGTGTAATGTAAGAATACCAGAAAGATGACTATTGTTTTACAACTCTCTTGAACAGAGTACATACCTGGCTACAGTCTATGTTTGACAAGAGAGAGTAAACAACTTACAGTGCACACATGAATGCAAGTGTTGGAGGAGACATGAATTTCACAGGCTCATTGTGTTTTAATGGTAGGCTTACATGAACTAACAAAGTAGTAATCTCACAATGTCAGTTACAATGCAGCAATTCTTGATCTAGGATGATCTCTATTGAACCATGAAACACTATTACAGGTTTGGCCCTGAGAAAATGATTCAGCTAGGTAGAAGAATCAAAATAGGGAGAAAGTAAGAAGTTGCAAAAAGTTTGGGAAGAGAGACAAATAGACATTAGAAAGAACCATAACATAAATAAAATTTAAAATTATTGACAAATTTTTAAAGTGATTTGTACAATAATAAGAATCGATCAGGCAGCAATCACAGACCACAATAAGAATAAGCAAATAGAATTAGAATACAGATTAACAAGCATTTCATGAACAACTTATGAATAAAATCATAAGATTTTGAATTATTGAATGTGTCTAGAATAATTTTGATTATTTGAGAGCTCAGATAAACATTTGGCTAATATAAAAACACAAAAAATCCCTGAATTTGTTTTCTAGATATCTTGTTTAGGACCCTTTGGTCCACTTCACCTGTTTCTGCGATGCACATGCTGGAATTAAACTGGCACAGAACTTAATCTAAGTCACAATACAATCTCGCATTTAGCTATAGTCAGTCTACCATAGTTAGCAAGTAACAGGAGAAAATCAAAACAGATTTTAAAAAGACCATTGACTGAATGCTAGGCACGCTGCAGTTTATTGAAAGTTTACTCACAGTCCAGGACTGAGCATTGGAAGATAACGTAAAGTTCAAGCTGATTAATTTTGGAGAGAACTGCCCGTCTACATCATCTGAATCCATCCTCTCAGCTTTCGCAGCTTTTAAATTTTTTCCTTTCATATAGGGTGCACTATTTTCCTCATCCTCTTCCATGAAGTCACCAGGCAATATTCCTACCATGCAAAATAGAGTCTCTGAGTCAATTAAATATTGCCATACAAAATAAGACATGCAAATAGGGAAATTATTAGTTCAAGTAAAAAACTCCAGGCCATATCACCAGATTGGTGTGTATTTCCTTCCGTGATATTCATGTCGGGCAAATTCTGTGGGCCACTTCTGACACTGCCGGCGCAAGGAGCATCCTCTTTTCTGGACACAGGTATTGGGTATTTCCTGCTATATATTTATTTCTCATCAATACTCTAAATAAAACAGAAAAAAAGTTTAGAATAAAAGCGCATGAAATTTAGGAAAATTGCAGAAGTTACTGACCCAAGGAACGCAATCCCTCTTCACCATGCAAACCTTCACTGATCTCCTCAGACTTTTCAACTTTAATGCGACCAGGTGTGCATTCAGGGAAAGAAACTTCCGTAATACTTTTGGACTTGGAGGAAGCCTCTTCTCTGGGCATGTGTACAATTTCATTGCAGCACCCACCATTATTGTTTACAACTGACATTGTTTTCACTGATATCGGGAATGCTGGGAGTTATTTGGCTTGCTTCATGTTCAACAGTTAAATTTTTATCACAATGTGGCATACTCCTTCCTCTGCCAGAAGAAGTTTGCAGGCAGCTGTGTCCTTAGCAATCAGATTCCTCTTCTCATGTTCAAGCATTTTAAGGTCATCAGCTAAACCAACTGCACCAATGTTGTGCACTCCTTGATTTCTCATTGGATGTTTCTCAGCTGTACCTGGTTCTTTTAAGCAGTCATTTTTGGGCATATAAATGATGATGTCCCAACTGGAATTCATTTGATTCTCGGTCATAGATTTTGTGCATTCAATTGTTGGTGCAGTTTGGGATATTCTGCAGTCATCATCACAATGGAATATTTTTTCTCGATTAAGCACTGCTATCTCTGCGTCATCGGAATTGGCATCAGTTTCCACAGCTTTAGGATCCAGTTCATTGATGGAAGGGATTGTCCTTGTTTCCTGCTCATGCATTGAATCTTTATGACCCACACCATGTGCTGTGGACCACCCATAGGAGACTGCTGCCTTCCTCCTGTAACCTCATAGCAACTTCATCAATCTTGTCACATGATTGTTTGGTAAAGCCCAAGGCCATCTCGGTTTGTGTCCCTCCAGAATTACCGAGACAATAAGGAGATTTCTCTGATTCATTTTCATCTTTTCAGCACAGTTACTTCCTATAAATTCAATATCAGGCAAGTCAGAAAGATCATCTTTTGATTCTGGCTCTCTATTTGGTGAATCTTCATTGACAAAGTGGCATTTATCTTTCAGATCATCAGAATTTTTACATCTTTTTGGCAACTGCAACTCTTCAGGGGATAAATCAGTCTTGTTTCTGTTCTTCTTCCGGAGACTGGTCTTGTTTTTATCATGAAAGCATACTCTTTCACATGCGCTCACACCAAAGATTTGAACAGAAAATGATAATTCACCAACATGTTTAAATACGACAAACTCTCCAACTTCTATAGAGTGGTCCAACACAAATTCACGCCATCCTTCTTGAAATACTAAAGAGCCATCTTTCACAGATAATTTGACCCTTGAAGAATTTCCATCTGAATCTTCAAGATATATGTTATGATTGATCAATTCATCTAAAAGATCAAATGTAGGTGGTATGAACTGCATAGGCCGTTTCAAGAACTAGCATCAGAGATAGGACTAAACTAGAATATATTGCATATGAAAACAATGATGTATAAAAACAAGCTCAAACACAGGATACTGTGAAGTGCCGATTCAGAACATGTTAGAGGGGGGAAAAAAGATAGAAGTTTGGAAAAAGAGAAAAGGGGGAAAAAGGATCATACCAAGACTTCTCTGAAATCACCAACCATGATCTTGAAGAAGGATAGTGGGGTAGAATTAGAAGCAGGTGTGGGCATCTTTCCGTGGGTCTTCAAACACTTTTTGGTGCACTCAATGCAAGCTTGCTGATGCTTAATACCACCATCTTCTTTCCTTCCTTCTCTTGTGCACTCCACTCTCCTTCTTCTTCACCACAAAAGACGCCCAAAAAGTTCAATTTTTTTCTGCTACTTCTCCTTCTCCCTCCCTAAACCACACAAATCACTTCTTTCTACTCCTTTTCTCTCTTCTTTGTCTGAAAAACCGATCAAAAAACGATGGCTCTTGTCCCTAGAAAGCGCCCCAAAATCCCGACTTTTCTTTGGCTCCTCGTCTCCCTCTTTAAACCTGACGAAAGTTTCACTATTCTGCTCCTTTTCTCCTAAACCCAAGGAAGACCCAAAACCCAACTTTTCTCTGATTCGCCCTCTCTCTCTCTCCTAAAAACTCCAAAAATCCTGCTCTTCCAGCTTTCCTCCCGAAACGCAACTTTTCTCTCCCCTAAACCCGACAAGAACCCTGCTTTTCTCCTCCTTTATCTGTTCTCCACCTTCTTTCCCGAGAAAACCCCCAAAAGCCTCAGACCAACACGCTCAAACCCCCTCCAAAGCCTCAGACCAACACGCTTCTCGCCTACACCGCCGCTTGCCACCTCACAACCCGGATATAAGATCGCCGCTAGGGATAGCTCCTCCCCCGCCCATTAAACCTCGCAAAAGCCCCAATCTTTTCTCCTCCTTGGCTCCATTTCTTGTCCGAGAAGGAATCGATCGGATTGGAGAAAAGGACTCCAAATTTCGTGTTCTTTGATCTTTACTTTCCCATCAACTTTCCATTTTGGAGCCCTGGGGAGAGTCCGTAGAGGGAGCGGCTGCTGGAATGCCATAAATAGGAAGGAGGGAGGGGACTGTTCTCGCAATTGGCTCATCGTATGCGCGCCAGAAGCGTGAAGAAAGAGATTTTGATTTTTCGCTCCTTCCCATGCTGCCGGTTGCGGGAATTATTTCTCACTATTTTTTGGATTAAATGTGTTATTATGAATTAATAAGCCGTCTTTTTGCCTGCAAATAGTAAGGGCTACGGAGGCTTTGGGTGGGTCCCACCCTTGCCGCCAATGGGAGTTCGATGTGAAGGCGCGGACGGGCGTTAAGAGACCTGGATTTTCGTGAGCGTTATGTCTGGAAGTGGGCTCCGTCGGATTAGCGACGAGGGGTTTCGGGAGCATTAGGCTCGGTCTACCTGGGTTTACCTCGATTTGGACACCTCCGCCTGCATGCACCACGTGCAATTGGACCGCGTCAAATCCCACGGTAGATAACACGCCACGCTACCCAATTCCCCATTGAACGCATCCACCGTGCATATGCTCCGAGATTTGCCCTGGTTCACTTGCACCCGGTGCATGCAATGGTATCTGGGTTTGTACTAGGTGGAGAGGGCTGCAGGTACAGAGTAGGCTGCGGGAGGGGACCGTTCCCCACTTTACCTGGAGACCAGGGTTTGGATATAGGTAGAGGGTGGGGGTATAGGGTAGGGAGTAGGCTGTGGGGATTAAGCCAACCCTTATTCTATTAAAAGGGAAAAAGGGAAACTGAGAGAAATGTAGAAAGGAGCAAAGAATGTGCGTCAGACGTCGCTTTCATTTTCTATTTTAAAAAATAAAAAAAAAAAAAATTATTTTTATTTTTATTTTTAAAAATATAAATATATTTGATATAATTAATTATTTTTAAAAATATAATATAGTTGTAGTAACAATAGTGTTGGAGTAGCAAGTAACAAAGAAGTGATGTAGATTGCTGGTCGGAGACAAAGAATGATGTGACTGGCGATGGTAGCACCAACAAAAATGATAACAACGGTTGTGAGTGTTAAAGGATGTAACAGTGTTAGTGATGCTGTTGTTGATGAGGAACGTCGAAACGATAGTTGTATATGAATTTTTTATTTTTTTAAGTATTCGAAAATATTTTTTTTATATTAAATTTTTCAAAATAAAAATGGCTTTTAGAACCAAATATATTTCTTGATTTAGTTTTAATAATTTTATTTAATAAATGAAAAGTAAGGAAATGCCAAATAAATCTTAAAGCATGAATCTTCTATGCACCATGCATGCTACCTAACCATGTCTCGTGCATGACTGATGTGCATATTAGGGCTCACAACTACATTGGCACTCTTGGTTTGCGCACATGAACACATAGTACCCAAGTACAAAGGATAATTTGTCTTGATCCTTCTTTCTATCCAAAGCCATCTTAATGTGGATACAACCAAGATTCATAAAAATAAAATCGGACCCATATTGACCGACCAATGGTACGATTTAATACTCTTTCAGACTAAATCATACCAAAACTTGAACCAACGTAACAAGACGATGGAAGAACAAATAAGAGAAAAAGAGAGAGAAGAGAAAGAAAAAGAGAGAGAAAAAAAAATCTTCGATGGCCATCGGAGGTCCGTCAAGCCCTTGAAAGGAGGGGGAGCGAGAAGGGACAAGAAGAAAAGAAAGAGGAGGGGAGGGAAAAAGAGAGGGGAGAGAGAAAGAATCTCTGGAGGCTCACCAAAAGGTAGCAAAGGTTAATTAAGGGTTGGAGGCCCGAGATGTTGGATCGAAACAGAAGATTCAACTCCATTTCATCTTTTTTTTTTTTTTTTTTTTTTTTTGAGCGATATTGAGTTACTGATTTCACATGATTAATCACAAAAAATAAATAAATAAGGGCTAAAGCTCCTATTTTGATTCAAAGGAGGGTGGAGACCCTCCTTTGATCTTCATTGGCTTAATTGATCCAAGGACCTCAGGTAGCATCGAGATTCCTCCTCTTATTCTCCATTTTCTTCTCTCTCTCCACCCTCCTTCAATTTCTATTGTGTGCAGAGAACTCGGCTACTCGCTGGCAGTCTCTAGAGGCTCTCTCTATCTCTCCTCTTTTTTTTTTTTTCTTCTCTTTCACCTCCTCCTCACCTAATATCTCATTTTTACTGTCGGAATTGTGCGGATCAGCCACTAGTATGGTTTGATATGTCTTGAACCATCTGATTCCAGATGGTTTGATAAATAATATATATAATTTTTATTCTGAGATATATTTGATTAAGGGGAGTTAGATTTTGAAATAAGAACATGAACGATTGATTTTTTTTCTAACTATTTGATTGATGGGAGTTTTATTCTCATTCCAATTTTAAGAAAAAATGAGGATGCTCCAATCCTCCAAAGTCCAATTCCTACTTTCCTCTAGTACTCAATTTTTGATTTTGATTACGATTCCAATTCTATTTACGAACCATATATATATATATCAAAAGATATTATCATTCTTGTTGGGAGATACCCGCTGACCGACCGACTGCCGGAGGGCCCGACCGACCAGAGGCCCGACCGACTGCCGAAGGCCACCGACCGGGCCCGACGACTGCTGGAGGGCACCGACCGGAGTCCACCCGCCCCGACCGTCGACCGCCTGGCGGCCTGACCACCCCCGTTGGACGACTCCGACTGGCCGATAGGCCGACCGATCGTCGGTCGGGCGACCGACTGACGGGAGCCACCAGCGCTAATCGCCGACTTGGGTATGTCGGGCGTATCCATCCCGACCGACTGAACCCGGGGGGCCTGAGGCCCGACTTATATAAAGCTCGCCGACCGACGGAGGAATCCGACGCCACTCGCTGGCCACCGACCTGGGGTCGGTCGCTCCTCCAACCACCGTACAGCCGCCAGACGTTGTCAGCTCTGACACGGACATGCGGCACAGTTACCTAGGGCATTATCCCGCCGAGAGCCAGGTCAACCCTGGTGATTAGACGGCTACACGGCGACATGACGTTTCCACGGCGGCTCTGGCGGCCCACAGTGAGTTGACAGTTCCTCACTTGTCCGCGCCATTAATGACGGCGCCATACCGGCTCCACTATATAAACCGGGGAAGGCAACAGTGCAAGGGTCGATCCGCCCGTCTCTCCCATATACGCAGGCTCGCTCCTCTCTCTCTCTCCCTCTCCTTCTCAGAGCTCTCTGTCTGCATTTCACTGTTGCCCAGTCACCTCTCTGACTTGACCGTCGGAGGGTCCCCGTCGGAGCCGCCTCCGGTCAGTGCGGACTTCCTTTTGCAGGTGCACGCTCCCCGGCGATCGGGCGACGAGGCGATTGGCCGCAACAGATTGGCGCGCCAGGTAGGGGGACAGCATGACAAAGACAAGAGCTCAACGATCAAGAGTCACTGGGTCGGCCAGGCGCTCTTCCCGCGGGAAGAAGCCTCCCCGCCCCCACCGACGGCGGAGCCTAGCTCTCCGCACCCTGCAGTGACCACGGAGGCCCAGATTGCGGCCATCGTACGGCAGATGACCGTACTGACCGACGCAGTCAAAAGCCTCCAGCAACAACCGGCGGCCCGACCTATGCCTTCCAGGAGCAGCCGCCGACGGCCGTGCCGACCCCTGTCACCTCTATGCGAGCGCTCCCAACAGCGCTCCCACGGAGAGGAGAGGGGCGACCACGGCGCGACGACCGACGGTCTCAGCGGCCCTCTCCTTCCCCGTTGGAACGGGCGAGGAAGGAAAAGCGGCCGCGCACACCGTCGGCCTCTCTTTCAGAATCCTCCGGAGGCTCCACCCCTGGGGTCTCCCAGCATCGACGAGCGGACGACTACGAGCGATGGTTCGAGGAGATCGACCGCCGACTCGCCCAACTGCAGATGGACGGCCAGAAGTCTTCGAACGACGTCGACTTCCAGACCGCCCAGCCTCTCTCTCGACTGGTCCTCGACGAGCCGATTCCCAGTCGGTTCAAAATGCCGAACGTGGAGCCATACGATGGCTCCACCGACCCAGTCGACCACCTCGAGAGCTACAAAGCTCTCATGACGATTCAAGGGGCAACCGACGCCCTTTTCTGCATCGGCTTCCCCGCGACGCTCCGCAAGGCTGCCAGGGCTTGGTACTCCGATCTTCGATCGGGCAGTATCCATTCCTTCGCGCAGCTCGAGCACTCGTTCGTGGCCCATTTCAGCACCAGCCGAAAGCCGCCGCGAACGTCGGATAGCCTTTTCTCCCTCAAACAGGGGGAAAACGAGACGCTCCGACACTTCGTGGCGCGATTCAACGCGGCCACGCTCGAGGTCCGGGACCTCAACGAAGACATGGCAGTTTCAGCCATGAAGCGGGGCCTGAGGTCGTCCCGATTTACTTATTCTCTGGACAAGATCCTCCCCCGAACATACGCCGAGCTACTGGAGCGCGCATACAATTATATGCGCGCGGACGAAGGAGCGTCCGACCGACGCTTGACGGAGCCCAGGGGTCCGAAGGAGAAGCGGAGAAAAGGTCGGGAGCCCACCGAACCAAGCAGGCCCCCGACCAATAGTCGGCTTTCTCCACCCCGACAGATCCAAAAATCACCCCGACGACAGACCCCGAGGCCGGTGCGTCCCAGGTATGACTCCTACACTCCTCTCTCCGCTCCCCGTGCGCAGATCCTGATGGAGATCGAGGGGGAAGAGTACCTGCGACGGCCTCCGCCTCTGAAGGCAAAGGGCCTCGACCATCGAAAATACTGCCGGTTCCATCGGGGCCACGGCCACGACACCGAGCGATGCATCCAGTGAAGGATGAGATCGAAAATCTCATCCGCCGGGGGTATCTCGGCAAATTTCGAAAGGGTCCGCCGACCCGACCGACTGCCGATCGACGCCCCCAGCCGGCTGAAGAGACGCCGACTAACCAGCCGACGGCTGGAGTCATCAACATGATCTCCAAGCGGCTGGGACCGGGGACGTCTACAGAGGGGGAGCCGACGAAAAAGCCACGCCCGGACGACGTAATCACCTTCTCAGAAGACAACGTTCGGGGCATCCAGACTCCCCACGACGACGCTGTTGTTGTGTCGGCGACAATAGCCAATTATGATGTAAAACGAATTTTCGTTGATAATGGAAGTTCGACAAATATTTTGTTTTACTCGACCTTCTCCCGAATGCGACTGTCAACTGACCGACTTAGGAGGGTCTCCACGCCCTTGATCGGCTTTGCCGGAGACACCGTCACGACAGAAGGAGAAATCACCCTGCCCGTGACGGTCGGTACCGAACCACGGCAAAGCACGGTCTCTCTCATTTTCGCGGTCGTTCAAGTTCCTTCGGCCTACAACGTCATACTCGGGCGACCCGGATTGAACGCCCTCAGGGCGATCGTCTCGACGTACCATCTCCTTGTTCGATTCCCGACCAAAAATGGAGTCGGAGAGATGCGCGGAGATCAACAGCTCGCCCGACGATGCTTCCAAATCTCCGCTCAAAACGACGAGACAAAGGATCCCCTGACAATCGACAAACTGGATCAACGGGAGGAGGAAGAACGGGGTTCGCCGGCCGAGCAGCTCGAGGCGATCCCGATAGGAGAAAATCCCGACAGAAAAGTTTGGGTCGGGTCTCAATTGCCCGACACCGAACGTCACCGACTGGCGGAACTGCTGACGGCCAACGCCGACATATTCGCTTGGTCGGCAGCGGATATGTCGGGCATCCCTCCAGAAACAATTACTCACCGACTCAACGTCGACCCGACAATGAAGTCGGTGAGGCAGAAGAAAAGGTCCTTCGCCCCAGAAAGGCAGAAGGCCATCGACGAAGAAGTGGACAAGCTGCTCGAAGCAGGCTTCATCCGAGAATCCACATATCCCGATTGGCTCGCCAATGTCGTCATGGTCAAGAAAGCCAACGGAAAATGGAGGATCTGCATCGACTATACCGACCTCAACCGACCTGCCCGAAGGATAGCTTCCCACTCCCGAAGATCGACCAGTTGGTGGATGCGACGTCCGGATTTCATGGACGCATTTGCCGGGTACAATCAGATCCGGATGGCGCCTGAAGACGAGGAGCACACCGCGTTCGTAACTCCCAAGGGCCTCTACTGTTATCGGGTGATGCCCTTCGGATTGAAGAATGCCGGTGCCACCTACCAGCGACTCGTCAATAAGGTCTTCAAAGATCAGATCGGGCGTAACATGGAGGTGTACGTGGACGACATGCTGGTGAAGAGCACGCAGATCCCGGATCATGTTCAGGATCTCGAGGAGACCTTCCGCACCCTTCGACGACACCGAATGAAGCTCAACCCGACCAAATGCGCTTTCGGGGTGACCTCAGGGAAGTTCCTCGGATTCCTCGTTTCTCAGAGAGGGATCGAGGCCAACCCTGAGAAGATAAAGGCGATCCTCGACATGCGTCATCCGAACACCAAGAAGGAGGTCCAACAGCTGAACGGAAGAATCGTCGCTCTTAGCCGATTCATTTCTCGATCAGCTGAAAGGTGCCTCCCGTTCTTCAAGACCCTGCACCGGGCGAACGGTTTTTCTTGGTCGGATGAGTGCGAACAGGCCTTTGAAGACCTGAAAAGGTACTTGGCTTCCCCGTCGCTGCTCGTGAAGCCGCAAGTCGGGGAGACCTTGTATCTCTACTTGGCCACATCTTCTGAGGCGATCAGCTCGGTGCTCGTTCGGGAAAACGAGTGTCGGACTCATCAGCCCATCTATTATGCCAGCAAAGTGCTCCACGGCGCCGAAGCCAGATACTCGGAGACGGAAAAGATGGTTTTCGCCCTGACCGTCTCCGCGCAACGGCTCCGACCATACTTCCAGGCCCACGCCATCGTGGTACTCACCAACCAGCCCCTGAGGGCCGTACTGCGCCGACCCGACACATCCGGACGACTCGCTAAGTGGGCGATGAAGCTTAGCGAGTTCGACATTCAGTACCGACCGAGGCCTGCCTTGAAGGCTCAGGTCTTGGCCGACTTCATCGCTGAATGCCCGACGACCGACCGAAGGTCGGGGCTGAAGGCCCGGGACGAGATTCGGTCTCTGAGCCAGACCCGATCTCCACCTGGGTACTTCACATCGACGGAGCCTCGAACGCTCAGGGAAGCGGGGCCGGGCTCCTGCTCACGAATTCGGATGGGGTAGTCACCGAATACGCCCTCCGGTTCGACTTCAAGGCCTCCAACAATCAAGCCGAATACGAGGCACTCCTCGCGGGCTTGAGGATAGCGAAGGAGCTGGGCATCGCAGCCTCCGGGCATTCTCCGACTCCCAGCTGATCGTGGGGCAGGTCAAGGGCGACTTCGAGGCGCGAGATCCGACCATGATCAAGTATCTTCAGAAGGTAAAGGATCTCGTGGCCCGCCTCGAGCATTTCGAGATCTCCCACATCCCCAGGACGGAGAACACCCGTGCCGATGCTCTCTCCAGATTGGCAACGTCGGCCTATGATTCTTTGGGTCGGACGTTTGTCGAAAACCTCCAGCAGCCGAGCATCGATCGGGTCGAAGAAGTACAGCAGCTAACGTCCGAACCAAGTTGGATGGATCCGATCGTCCGGTACTTGTCCGACGGGACCAGTCCCGAAGATCCCGCGGAGGCCAAGCGACTCCGATGGTCGGCATCGCAATATGTGATCATGGACGGCCGACTCTACAAGAGGTCGTTCTCCCTCCCTCTGCTCAGGTGCTTGGGACCGACCGACGCTGACTACGCTCTCTGAGAGGTTCACGAAGGAATTTGTGGGAATCACTTGGGGGGCAAGTCCTTAGCCTTCAAGGTCTTGCGACAGGGCTACTACTGGCCGACCATGAGGAAGGATGCGGCGGAGTTGGTCCAAAGGTGCGAGCCATGCCAGAAGTATGCCAATATTCAGCACCAACCGGCCAGCCAAATCGCTCCCATTGTCGCTCCATGGCCCTTCGCTCAGTGGGGAGTCGATATTCTCGGCCCCTTCCCGCCGGCGTCAGGCCAGAGGAAGTTCATCGTTGTCGCCATCGACTACTTCACGAAGTGGGTCGAGGCCGAGCCCTTGGCGCAGATCACCGAGCGGAAGATGGAGGACTTCGTCCAAAAGTCCATCATCTTCAGGTTCGGATTGCCGCACACCATCATCACCGACAACGGACGGCAATTCGACAACCAAGACTTCAAAGACTTCTGCGCCAGGTTCCACATCCGTCATCGACTAACTTCAGTCGGGCACCCACAATCCAACGGTGAGGTTGAGGTGACGAACCGAACCCTGCTCCATGGACTCAAGACCCGACTGAACGAAGCCAAAGGTCTCTAGGTCGACGAGCTGGGCTCCGTCATGTGGGCTTACCGAACGACCCCCCGCGTCCCGACCGGGGAGTCGCCGTTCAGTTTGACCTACGGGACAGAAGCTATGATCCCGCTCGAGATTGGCCTGCCATCTTCAAGGGTCGAGCAGTACCGCGAGCCGGACAATTCCGAGAGCCGGAGGGCCGACCTAGACCTCCTCCCCGAACTGCGAAATAAGGCTCAAATCCGAATGGCCTCATACCGACAGAGGGTCGCCCGGTACTACAACGCTAAGGTCAGACCAAAGCTCTTCAGGCCTGGCGACCTAGTCTTGAGGAAGGCGGAAGTGTCGAAGCCCTTGGACCAAGGAAAGTTGGCCCCCAACTGGGAAGGACCCTACAAGGTTGCTGACACCTTCGGGCCGAGGGCCTACCGGCTGGAGACCCTTGAGGGGAAGCCCATTCCCCGGACTTGGAACGCCGACAACTTGAAGCTGTATTACCAGTGAATTCTGTAATTCAATTGTCGGAATACGAGTTCAGTTTGAAAAATCGGAGTTCTAACTCTTCGACTACTGATCGGCGCTCAGCCCCGACGCATCGACGCGGACCTGGCACCGACGACACATCGGCCCCTTACACGGACCGATGCATCTACGATGACGGGAGTCAATACTCCTTCGACGACTCGTCGGACCTTCACGAGGGCCGACGGACTCTTATAAACGGGAGTTACACTCCTTCGACTTTCGGCAACACATCCGCCCCTGACAAAGGCCGATGCAGCTGTTGCAACGGGAGTTCATACTCCTTCTACGGTCGAATTTTCGGGCAGAATCCATCGGCCGACTGGCCGATCGGGCCCCGACCGAAGAAAGGCTAAAAGCCCACGTGACTACTGCCGCGACTTCCGACCAGGCTGCAGCCGGTCGAGGGATATTCGGCTTACCACCGTCTATCACACGACGCGACCTTGGTCGCACATACGACTGGCCGACCGACCTACGGCCGGCTGAACGACACTCGACTTGCCACCGTCTGTCAAACGACATGAAACCCAACGCAAGAGCATGGGACCCGACTTACTATCGTACCCCCGACACTGCGCCGGACGATGATCGACTAAGTGAATCTACGGAAGTCCGGCTGCTGAACCTTGGCAGGTTCGGTCGGCTTCCGACTCAACAGATGGACCCGACTGACAACTTCGACTACCCGAAGCCGACCTAAAGTCGGGACCCATTCCGCTTTCAGGGCTATGCAAGTTGTCGGAGTCCTACCGACTCACGTGAGTTAGTGGCTTACTTAAGTTAGCAACTAAAGTTCGACATCGCAGCAATGGTCGGCATTACAAACAAGAAGGAAAAGAAGAAAATTTTATTCGTTGATAAAAGAAAATTACAGAGTCGGGACGAAGCCCGATTACATGTATTTTCAAAAAGACAAAAATAAAGATGGTCGGCAGGGCCGATCACCCGTCCTGGTCGATCTCTTCGACCGACGGAGGATCGGGGATGATCGGCGTCTCGGCCATAAGCGACGCTTGGTCGGCCGTCGAGGGATGGGCTTCGGTCGACAAAGGAACTTCGGTCGGCACCTGCTCCGGGATGGCTTCCTCCACCACGATGACGCCTCCCGACGGCTGGTCGGCCATCTCTTCCGTTCCTTCTTCTTCGGCTCCTTCCTCGGCGAACGGCGGGACGACACGGCTGACGTCCACCTTCGGGTACAAGGCATGGACGGCGTCCCGATCATCCTCGAACCCGACCCGGTATGAGGCGAAGCTCGATTCGAGCATCTCCTCCCGGTATCGGTCGGAGGACCGGAAGTCCTCCATCGCTCGTTCGGCCGACTCTCTCGCCGACACTGCCTCGTCCTCAGCTCGGGCGAGCTCCTCCCTCGCCGACTCCGCCTCGGCCTTCGCCATTTCGGCGTCGATCTGGGCGATGGACAGCTCCTCTTCGGCTTCCACGAGCTTCTCCAGGCTGGCCCGGAGTTGCTCGCGTTCCCCTTTGAGTTCGGCGGTTGCACCATCCCGTTCGCGTCGAAGGCGGCGTACGGCCCGACCTTTGTGCTTGGCCTCCTTCTTGGTCGACTACAGTTCGGACCCAAGCCGGGAGACCTCGTCGACTAACTTGGCCTCTCGGTCGGCCGACTGCAGGAGTTGTTCGGCCAACATCGCCCTCTCTGCTTCGGCCGCCGCCGACCTCTCCTTGAAGGCTGTCCGAACGTTGCCGAACCTTCGGTACCCGGCCTCAAGTTCGGACATTGTGAAAATCAGCTGCCGATCAAAAAGCTTCGTCAGAATTGCATGATAAGCAAAAATTCCTAAGGAAAATCTCTAAGGAAGAGAGGACCCGAAGCTTACCTCGACCATTGTCGGGTAAAACCGAGACAACATCTCGGACACCTGCCGAGTTCGCAGCAACCCCACGTCGGTTGGGAGGAGGATTCCTTGGCACAACCTCCTCGCAAGATCATGGTCGGCCAACGCCGACGCACCCTCGGGGTAGTAGGCGCTTGGGGGCATCGACCGGCCCCCCGACCTATCCTCCTCCGCGGGCTCCATCGGGGCTTTCCCCCGATCGGCTGCCCCGACCGACGGGACCGGCAGCGACGGGACGCTGGAATTTGATCCGGCGCCCCCGGTTGCGCCGACGGACGCCGCCGGACGATGTTCGGTTTCCCGAACGTCATCCGGCTCCACCCGCATAGGCGAAGACACCGATACTCCTTCGGCCACTTCCTCGGTCGGCCCCTCCTCGACTTGGACCGCCGGAGCCGCGAGAGCTATGACCGGCTCCGACCGGTCGGTTGCCGACGACTCGACGATCGGCGGGGCTGGGGTTGGCTTCTTTACAGGACGCGAAGGGCCGGCCCCCGATGCAGGCCTCTTCCTCTTGGCGAACTGCCGAATCTCGGCATCAGTCGGCCTCATCCTCGGTGGTGTCCCTGCAATACCGACAAAAGAGTTAATGGCTGGACCAAAGGCCGACCAAAAGATGGACAAAAAGAAAAGCCGGAGGATCGGGCGATACCTATTCGGGGGACCAGACTCAAGCCGGCGTCATAGAGAGCTTGTTCGGTAACAAGCTCCCTCTGCTTCGGTACCGACATGTCCTTCAGTCGGTGGAAGTCCTCCCGGTCGTCCGCATCCACCCGACTGTTTTCATTGGCCTCTGTTCGGGGTGTACCCCAACGAGAAGGAAAGCCCCAAGAAGAGGAAGAGGAAACAAAGAAAAACTGGTTCTTCCATCCATGAATGGACGATGGAAGACCAGTTATGAAGGCAAGACCCTTCCGGGGGTTGAAGAGCCACCACCCTCGGGCTTTAGGGTGGGGTCGGAGCACAAAGAAGGCCCGGAAGAGGGAAACGCGGGGGTTGGTCGGCAAGAGCTGACACAACAGCGCGAAAGAAATGATTAGCCGGACAGAGTTCGGCGCCAGTTGCGCCGGACAGAGTCCGTAGTAATCAAGCAGATTCCGAATGAACTCCGGAATCGGAAGTCGAAGACCCGCACGAAGGTCCTTAACATACAGCGCCAGGTCGCCAGGCGGAGGGTTGTTGACCCGACCGCCGGCCCCTGGAGCGGAGAGCCGAAACTGCTCCGGGATGCGATAGTGCTCCCGAAGCTGATCGACGTTCGGCCCCGAAAGCGAGGAGGCCTCATCTTCCGGAGCCGATCGGGTGTCGTCGGTCGGGTTCTCCGACCGAGCTCCCTGAGTCGGTTTCCTGGTCATTATGCAGGAACCAAAAAGAGCAGAAAGGGAAGACAAAGGAGAAGAGGGGACCACGAACCCGATGGACCCTCCGGAAGTAGAGAAGAGCTCTGCCAGCGACGACCAAGAAATCGCCCGGACAGAGTTTCCCCCAGCAAATGGCGAGTGTGGGTCCTGGGTCCGGGAGGCCCTATATATATAGGGCCGACCGACGGCCGAGATGCTCCCGCGCCGACCAAAGACCTCCAGATGTGCGACGCGTGGCGCCCGTCGGTTGGCTGAGGATTCGGTGCGCTTCGTCCCGGGACGCCCGCACCGCCCTCATTAAATGCCGGAGCGGACGCCGGCCAACCACCATGACACGCGGCGCGCGGGGGTTGGCTCCGCAGTCGGCCGCCCGCACCGGTCCGCGTTCCCGATGGGACGCCTCACCCGCGATCGGCGCCAAATACCCGATCGACTGACGCTGTATCGTCCGGCGCCCGATCTTCTGACACCTGACGCCGACGTGACCTCTGACGTCGACTGGACGTACGGATCGCTGGGCATTCATGAAGCGTCTGACAACGGATCAGCCGGCGGTACGGTCGGATCTGCACATGCGACAAATCCACTCCCAGTTGTCCGGGATTGCTGCCCGAATGGAAGCCTCGGCCAGTCCACCACCCGACTTGGGAGTGGAGGGGGGCAACTGTTGGGGGATACCCGCTGACCAACCGACTGCCGGAGGGCCCGACCGACCAGAGGGCCCGACCGACCGGCCAGAGGGCCCGACCGACTGCTGGAGGGCCCGACCGATCGGAGGGCCCGACCGACTGCTGGAGGGCCCGACCGACTGCTGGAGGGCCCGACCGTCCGACCGCCTGGCGGCCTGACCACCCCCGTTGGACGACTCCGACTGGCCGATAGGCCGACCGATCGTCGGTCGGGGCGACCGACTGACGGGAGCCACCAGCGCTAATCGCCGACTTGGGGTATGTCGGGCGTATCCATCCCGACCGACTGAACCCGGGGGGCCTGAGGCCCGACTTATATAAAGCTCGCCGACCGACGGAGGAGTCCGACGCCACTCTGCTGGCCACCGACCTGGGGTCGGTCGGCTCCTCCAACCGCCGTACAGCCGCCAGACGTTGTCAGCTCTGACACGGACATGCGGCACAGTTACCTAGGGGCATTATCCCGCCGAGAGCCGGGTCAACCCTGGTGATTAGACGGCTACACGGCGACATGACGTTTCCACGGCGGCTCTGGCGGCCCACAGTGAGTTGACAGTTCCTCACTTGTCCGCGCCATTAATGACGGCACCATACCGCGCTCCACTATATAAACCGGGGAAGGCAACAGTGCAAGGGGTCGATCCGTCCGTCTCTTCCATATACGCAGGCTCGCTCTCCTCTCTCTCTCCCTCTCTCCTTCTCAGAGCTCTCTGTCTGCATTTCACTGTTGCCCAGTCACCTCTCTGACTTGACCGTCGGAGGGTCTCCGTCGGAGCCGCCTCCGGTCAATGCGGACTTCCTTTTGCAGGTGCACGCTCCCCGACGATCGGGCGACGAGGCGATTGGCCGCAACAGAAATCATCAGATTAAACAAAAATATAAAAAGTCTGACCTTAAAAAATAGGTGAACCAAATCCCGGAAACAAACATAGGAAAAAAGAAGGAACGGAGGGGGGCATTACCAAAAGAAGCTTATCACCACCACGCTGTCGGAGGAGCGCCGCTGCTGTTAGCAAAGAAGCTAGATAGCTGGCAGATGCTGGGAGTCTCTGGCATGCGGCAATCATCGAGGAGTACCTACGAGTCGGGATGGAGCAGAGAGAATCATGATGGCGGAGGGTGGCTGTGGCGGAGCGTGTAGGCGGGGAGATAAATTAATCAATCAAAAAGTAAATTACGAGAGAGGTCTCACCTTTTCCGGGCCACAAGATGTGGTTGAAGGGGAAACGGCATCGATGGAGGGAAAAGCGGCCCTTTTTGGAAGAAGTGGATGACAGTGGATGTCCCGTTCCACTGTTTGGCTCTTCGATCGAGGAGACAAGAAGTGGCTTTAGAGTGGAGAAGCGCGTTGCTTTAGTTCATTGTTTTTTATTTATATCATAACTTGCTTAAGGAGCCAGCATTGTGCAATCCAAAGTTTTTTTTTTGTGGTAACGGTGCAGTCCAAAGGTTCGGCAAATAGCAGGGGAGAAACAGACCTGACGTGAAACTCTCTGTCTCTCTCTCTCTCTCTCTCTATATATATATAAAATTTTAGATCATCATATAATTTTATGGATCATTGATCATATGATTTTAAAAATCATACAACATTGGACGAGGGTCTAGGGTATTTCGAGAGAGAAGAACTCAAACTCAAAGATAATGGCGAAAGAATTTCCTAACCAAAGAACTTGATGAAGCCTGTAGCGATGGTGGTGCCAGACTGGCCGACGAGGAGGATGGCGCTGTGAATGATCTTGATCTCATGGATCAGTTAGAGGATGAGATCAATGGCCTTACAGATAAGCTGCTGGCTAACTATATCCTCGAAGATGGTATGGGCCTTCAAAACCGAGTCAAGGTCCATTACGGATATCCGATTGAGTCGATATGCTCGATTCGGATGAGGTGCTGGCTCTCTAATGAGAGTCTCTTGAGCTCTGCCATGGTAGCAGAAAGGAAGAAGAGAGAGTGAGCTCCAGAGATCAAGAGCAAAACAGAACAGAACAAATGCTAATACGGAAAAATAGTGAAGATTTTAGGAGTTAGACAACAGAAACCCCATGAGAAATCCTAAATTTAGAAAAAAAATAAAATAATTTATAAATAACTTATAATTCATATTATACATAAAATATATTTTTTTATTTTTAAAATAATTTTAAAGATATATATAATATAGATATTAATAAATCAATAGAATAAAATATTTTTTTAAGAAAAAATCATATCACGTGCATAGAACGGGATTATAAACTTTGAGATCATCCTTTTTGTTTGAAATATAAAGTTTACTACTTCAAAAGCTATTATGAAGCAAAACTAGTTTATTTTTTTTTAATCTTATTTTTTTAATTGACTTGCTCACTTGCTATTTTTTAATTTTTTTCTTCCTTTTTTTAAGAGTTTTAATTTCTTCCTTCTATTACTTCTAAGCTTTATGTTGCGAATTCATACGTTAGAATTATCAAGATAAAATTTAAATTTTATTTTTTAATATCAAATAATTTATATTTTATTTTTGATGCTTAGAGAATGTATTCTATAAATTTATCTGATAGTATTCTTGATTTTTTTCTTCAAAAAAATATTTTTGATTTTTAAATTTGCTAACATTAATAGTATAAAAAAAAATATTATTATTGTTAGTATCAATTGAACCCCCGCAATGCAGGGGTTGAGTGTTATTGTGCTAGTAATAATAGTAAAGTAATACATGGGTACTAGAGATGGCATTCCGTATTGACAAGTAAGATTATAAGATAATCTCTTATAACGCCACATATCAATTTTTTTATATATTTTTTTAAATAAAAAATAAAATCACAAAAGGTATGATAAAAAAATAATATCAAATGCAATAATCTGATTTGGGAGGCCATCTATGGAAAGAAGAACTTTTAGAGATCCTTTTGATTTCATCATGGGATTAACTAGTAGGAGAAATCATTAATATAAAATATTATTATTATTATCAATTAAATCCCCACAACATAAAGGTTGAGTGCTATTTTCATTATAAAATTAATACATAATAATAGTAAAGCGATACACGGATATTAGAAATGGCATTCCATATTGATACGTAAGATTATAGGATAATCTTTCGCAACACTACCTGTCAAATTTTATTTTTTTATTTTTTATATTTTTAAAATAAAAAATATAAATATAAATAATATGATAAAAAAATATATTTATATAATAATAGTAAACCAATATACGGATATTAGGGATGGCATTCCGTGTTGACACATAAGATTATAGGATAATCTTCCGTAATGCCACATGTTAAATTTTTTTATTTTTTTAAATAAAAAATAAAAATATAAATAGTATGATAAAAAAGATCTATCTATCTATATAATAATAGTAAAGTAATACATGGGTACTAGAAATAGCATTCCATATTGATACGTAAGATTATAGGATAATCTCTTACAACGCCGCGCATCAAGTTTTATTTTTTATATTTTTTAAAATAAAAAATATAAATATAATTAGTATGATAAAAAAATAATATCAAATGCAACAACCTAGTTTGGGAGGCCATCTTTGGAAAGAACTCTTAGAGATCTTTTTGATCTCATCGTGGGATTAATTGGTGAGAGCAATTTTTAATGTAAACTATTATCATTATTATCAATCAAATCCCCGCAACACGTGGTTGAGTGCTAGTTATGATATTTTGTGACTATATTATGACATCCTGCAGTTAAATTATGATTTTCTGTACATAAGATATCATAATTTTTCTGTCAGAAATCATTAAAATGGAGAGATATTTTTATCATTTAAAAATTTTAAAAAATTTTAAATGATGAAAATATCCTTTCCTTTCTTATGACATTCTGTAGGATATCATTATATGGGCATACGATATCATAATTTTTTCAAAAAAGAAGGGATATTTTTGTTATTCAAAATTTCAAACGAAAAAGCAAAACTATAGGTATTAAATGTGCATTGAAAAGCAGTGCCTATGTGGGGTTCCAATGACGCAGCGAAATATAATTTTCAAAAATTTTTACATGCATTCAATTATTGAAAATAAACTTTAACAATTAAAATATGACTACCAAAACACAAACCCTAGGAACTCCTTGATGATGACAATCAAACAATTACAGCATGCATATTAATGAGAGATTAGAAGTCATATACCAAACATGAAGGCGAGGATCTGATAATAGAATGATCTTCACAAGGTTCCAAAGTAGAAGCCCTCCAACGATGATCCAAACGGGATAGATCAGGGTCCTTCCCAATTTGACGTAGTGCTGCAGTCATCTTTATAAATCCACTGTCGATCGTCCTTCTCAAGAATGGATTACACCACCGCCAGTATGCCTTTGAATCCTCTACTAGAACCACACTAGAGATCTTTTCCCAAAAGATCTCATCACATAAACTAGATTCAGATATCCAAGACTTGAACAATCTGAACCTTAAGACAAGCAACAAGTGCTTTCCATTTTTCTCTTGATTTTCTTTCTAATTTTCCTCCTCTTTTCTTGTCTTTTTCTTTCTCTTTCTTTTCTGATTTTTTTTCCTCTTTTTCTCACATAATCCCATGCCTAAAGCCCTTAGGATTGGATGCCATATCATATGTAGGGCACCCCTTAAATATAGAAAGAAGGGGTGCCTAAAACAATCCTAAGGGGCACCAACTCTTGGCATCCCATATTTTATATGCAGAGAAATAATTCTAGCACATGAAACCAAGATGAAAATCAGTTAAGCATGGAAAAAGAGGAGTTTCATAGGCAGAAGTACTCCTCCTCTATGCACAGGAACCAAAACGCCATCTGATGGTGTGTGGGAAAAGGGATAGGTGTGAAACCAAGAGTCTTGAATAAGGACTCTTCCTTCATTCAAAGTACAAATAAAATGGGTGTCCCATTATTTTTGGCATGTGAGTTCCTTCATAGAGAAGGATTCTTCCTTCTCTTCTGTATCCACATATCCCAAGACACCATCCATGGTGTGAGAAACAAAAGAATGCGTGGAAAATAAGAAAGAAAATTTAAGACACTTCGTTAAGAAGGACTCTCCTTCTTAGTGCCAAAAAAATGTGTCACCATATTTATTTTGGCATGTGGATAGGTGTGGAGGTTGTTGATTTCTCATGGAACTCTTCCATAAAAATCAAATAAGCCACCTAATAATCTATAGATTTAAACCTAATCCAATTAGGTCAAAGCATCAAGCTTAGGGTTAGCACAAACATCTTTGCACCAAATCCAATTGGAAACGGATTAATTCATGTGCCAGCAATTTAATTAACCCATTGGATTTACAATAAATTCAAATAGATTAGTCCAAAATCAAATTCCTATTATGTGTGATCCATTGGGTTCCATATCTAACCAGCAATGGATTCAGACTCATGACCTAATCTAATTAGGTCAGCCCAAATGCATCAATTAATTAGAATACTTTCTAATTAATTTTTAAATTAAACTCTTTTAATTCTTGCAAGTCCATAAGTCAAAATTGATATTTAGCAATATGTCATGACTATCCAGAGATATGAAATTTGATGAAAATACTAAAATTATCCTTCCATGGTAAGTTACCGTATAATTCAATCCTTCGATCACACAACATCCTAGACAGACCATGGGCATGAAATTATGTCAAGCCCAATTATCTATCCAAATATATCTCGATCTGATGATGACGATTCGATTGATGAACCAGTAGAAATCTTTTCTTCTGTTCATTCCTGCTCTGGCTAGAGACTTTCAGAGTCACCATCCTATGAGATCACATAGGATGTTCTCTCCTCTTATAAGGAATGATCGATTTCATATTGACCACTCACAACCTCCATGCACACTTCATCAAATCTAGAATATCCCACACACATCTCAAAGTGACATGCTAAAAAATAAACCAAAGTAAGGATCCATATACACAAGGTACTATGGTGATCTCAAGTCAAAGAATCACTTGCACTAGTCCCATTGAAGAACCATCCGTCGACATGTTGTAAGACTCTATTAAATATTCTTCCTGTAGATCAATTCAGTGAATTCATTCTCTAATGAGCACCTACATTCTTGTATTAGTGTCACCATACAAGTGATTATGAAATCAACCACCCTCTCCATCGAGCATACATAGGATATACCAGTCTTACCAACATCATCGATCTCTGACTTGATGATCCAATGACTGGAAATATTTTAGATTGGAGCTATAAAAATTTTAGATCTCACTGGTATGATCTCATCATGGTCCTAAAATCATTATCCTAATTTATGAAGCTCATCATAATCATAAAATATGATGCAGCAAATGATAAAACATAATACTTCACAAATAAAATAATTAATATTATACAAATGAGCAGAAATATAATACAAAAAAATTTCATCGTATCATCCATGTGATTGACTTGTAGAGTACTATTCTTTCAACCTTCCACTTATACTAAAGCCAATCGTCCCTGTACCTGATGCCCATGCAATCAAGATGGCAAACACACGCTGCTGTGTCAAGACTTAGTGAACTGGTCTATTATACTATTTTTTATATCAAATCATTTTATGATCTAATCATGAATGAGGTGAAAGTGCCATAGGATGTGCGTGGATTCCTGGTGAGACCACACCCAACATAGTGATGAATCCTTTCATCAGGCGACTTTACTTAGCAATCCTTACTAATAGTAATTAACTGAGTCAAACATAGTTTGCTACTTGTAACTCTTTCAATTCACTGCTCCTCTAGTACTTCTCAAATACTTTGAGAATGCTTTTCACAGTTTTTAAATGATCATATCATGGATCTGTCGGAAATCAATGATTATGCACAAGGCATAAACCACATCAGGTTTGGTACATTGAATATATGAGTAAGTAAACTCTTTTACACCTATTCATGTTGAACCCTTTCAACATAAAATCTATATACCTAGACTGAAACTAGCCTAGCATACACTTAGATCTATCTCTATGGATATCAAGTATATCGGATGCTTCACCCAAGTCTTTCAAAGAAAACTTCTGTGAAAAGCATGTCTTTGACTAAGTGCAACATCGGGATAAGCTTCCAAATATGCTGTATGTCATCCACATATAAAACCAAGAAGTTAGTGAAACTCTCATTTATCTTCTTACACAAACATGGTTCATCCATATTTTGACAAAGTCAAACAATTTGACTATGTCATCAAAAATAGATGTACCATCTCCTCAATGCTTGCTTTATCCCATAAATGGATTTGTCCTTCCACTTGAGACAAATTTTTTAGATGGTGTGCGGCTATAGCAAGCAAAATCCAATTGACATTTCTGTTAGCAATCTATTGGGTCATACCCATAGGTGCTTCAACCAAAGTTCACACTTGATTGATGTACAGGGAGTCTATTTCGAATTTCATGGCTTCAAGCCATCTGTCAGAGTCTGTACTCATGACTATTATCGAATAGGTCAAGTAACATCATTCTCAATGATGTGTGGCATATTGTCATTCTCAATGATAAATCCATATCTGAGTGGTACATTACACATTCTGATTGAACTTCGGAGATGAGGTGTGTGTCATGATTGTGCCCCATCAATGGGCTCATCTGGTCAAGGATCAACTTATGGACACTCTATAAATTTTGGTTGGATAGTTCATAGGTCTTGAACTTCTCAAATTCAATTATCCTCCCACTGTCCTTTTCTTGGATAATTTTTTTTTTTCAAAAAGTGGCATAGCTACTGACAAAACATCTTTTGTTCAGTAGGATGGTAGAAGTAGTATCACATACTGCTCTTTAGGATAACCTATAAATCTATACTTATTTGATCTAGCATAAAGCTTATATATATCAACTCTTTTCACATAAGCTGGGCAACCTGCCTCTTTCTTTTTTCTTTTTCATATCTCATATGGAGTGCTAGTAACAGATTTTGATAGTATTTAATTCAGAACACATATGATAATTTTTAAGACATATCCCCAGAATGAGATAACAAAATACATGAAGCATATTAACAAATACACCATATCTCATATGGGGTGTCCATCTCTGGGCTGAGATGTTATTAACCTTCGAACATCGATATGCATAAGGCCTAATAACTTGCCTGCCTTTTTTCATGTCCAGTATATGAGATCTTGATCATTTTACCCATGAGATAAGATTTGCAAATTTTATATGATTCAAAAAACATTCAGATCAAAGAACTCTTCTTTATATTACTTGTTTATCTTTAACTCACTAAAATGGTCAAGTTGGTAATACCAGAGATATGTGACTATCACATATTCTTTTCTTATTCTTATCAACATGCAGAACAACATCATTGAGTAACAGAAATATGAGACCATTATTATAAATCTATAGTCATAAAATTTATCGGAAGGAGAGCAACTTTTGCTCTTTACATTAATTTCAAAATCACGCTACAATAACAATGGAATTGAAATAATGTTTCTGATAAATTTAGGCATACTATAATAGTCTACTAGTTTCACAGCCTTGCCATAAGGCAATACATACAAATAGGTTACTTCAGTTTCAATCTGGATGGACTATCCACCAGTGCTAAACGACATGAAGTCACCTCTCTTTAGCTTTATAGGCTCTGCAATGCTTTGCATAAGTGGGACCTATATGAGGTATCACATATCCAAGAATCTAAAGCTGAAGCACTCAATAATAAATTAGTTTGTATCATATACAAATCTTTAGCAGACGTAACTTTTTGCATCCTGCTACTGCTTCACACTTGTAAGATAATTCTTGCAATTCTTTTCCAATACTCATCATTACTATAATGAAAATAGATACCCATGGTGAAGATATTCTTCACCTTCTTCTCTTAGAAGATGCTAAAGAAGGAATCCAGAAGAGTTAGCAGGATCAAATCCTGGATTAACTCATCATCCATGATAAGAACCTGATTGACTTAATCACATAATTAAGTTAACCAGGATACACTTGATAGTCATACTGTCAATCCTCACCATATCTCATATATGATTTTTCTTTTTTTATAGTATCATCTCTGATCGAATCGAAATCATGAGAATAGGAGACTATCTTCAAAGTGAGAACCATTCTCAGGTTCCTCAACCAATCTATGAAGTTCGGTCAATTTAAAAGGCATCAAATATATCATGCAGTGATAGTGAAGATGCAGATGAATATATAAGAATATAAAAGGACTACTCATGATGACATGTATAATTTAGATAAGGTCTTTTATCTAATTGTGTCTCTCACTATTTTAACAAATTTCATAGCCCTCAAGTATGAAAAATAAGAAAATCTATCATTAAGTTTTTTAGTAGAGTTGAGATCCCAATTCTTTATAAAAAGTCTTGTGGATAGCACAACAAGCTCTTATGAGTTCAAGGGTAGGTAATTTTTTACCAATTATATCTCATACAACTCTCAACATAACTTTTGCCTCTAAAATACTTATAGCTTTGTGGATGGTACAATAAATTATAGTATTTTAGTTAATTCATACCTTTCAATCCTATATGATTATATCTAAATAATACTATCCTTATGGATAGCACAATAAGATAGCACTACCAAAATATGCCATAAGCATCACTAAGTCAACAACATATCAATTCTTATAGCAAACCTTGTGGATAGTACAACAAACTCACTACAGTTTTTTGACAAACTCTATTGACTTAGTATGAGCCAAAAAAAAAATATTAGCATCATTATGCACCAAGACAGTATCACATCAATCCCCACAGCAGGCCTTGTGGATAGCACAACAAACCTACTATGGTTCTTGACATAATACTGGCATGACATGAAGGAAGGCATGGGTAGTGTTCTTAACACTTTACTATTATGACTTAATATAATTTAAATGCTTAAGTCTCATACACATCCAAAATATATACAAATGCATCACATGCAATTATATTTAATTCTAACTGCCAGCATGTAAGAGCATATAAAGGAAATCAAATAGTTATGGACTTTTGAATAGAATTCATTCGAGCCACAGGATGGTATATGGGTCAAACCTTAGGTGCATCATAGATTGAACCATCTCATGGTCAATCTAAATGCGCCTCTACTCTTCAAGTGCCTGGTAGTCCAATCTTCATCTCCATGAAGACTTCCATGAATACTCGATCTTTATCTGAAAATAGAAAGAAATAATTTTTATCTATTTTCAAATAAAAATCTTTTTTATAATTTTACATCAATATATAAGAGTCCCAATTAACAGTTGGGAACATATAAAAAAAAAGTACAGCTAAAATACAATGCATCAGAGGTATCCAGCCCCTATTGTAACTATTGCAGATACATCTATATAATCAGCCAACAAAAAAGCATTCATGCATACATCCATCAGATGGATGTATCCTAGTCCATAACCACTCATCATACATTTTATAATAATTATAAAATATGATAATAAGCTTCTCATGTTATTCTAATTATGGTATCATTCACGAATATGTCAATAGAGATATTTAAATATATGGCATAGGACCCATCTAGAATTTTTGATTCGGATTCAACTCTTGATCCAATTTTAAGTCAATCATTTGTCATCTTTTTGAGTTGAGTTGATCAATTTTTAGATTGACCCTAATCCAATTAGGTTAGAGTGGACACAGCCCTTGATGGAGGTGGGATCGAGCGGCCTAGCTCAACTCCCACGTTTGTCCATCTATGAGATAGCAGGCATACCCCAGGGCGTGGGGGTGAGATGGATCACAGGCTCTCAGAGACAGGTGAAAATCGAATATCGATTCGAAGTGAAGATTGTTGAGATTTGATATCTCAAGATTCGATCTATATTGAGCCCACAGCGAGGTTTAGGATGACGAACGGAGTTCAACGAGCTTAAGAACCGTTCAAATAGAGTCTAGACGATGAAGATACACATGAAAGAAGTTCAGAGCGATGGCACGATGCACGAGGTGGTGGGCCGACGACAGTACAGCTGGGCTGGATGGAGAGACGCGCATGTGCAGGCGCTCGCAGCCCAGTGCGCGGGTTGGCCTAGTGCGAGTGCACGCATAGGCCGGCTCAATGTGCGCGGGCGCCCAGGCCTAGCGCCTGTCACGGTCCACCATGGATCGAGAGGTGTTGGGTGGTCCATGGATGCTGTATGGATCGATCATGCGGTCCACACACAGTCTATGATGGTTTTTACGCGATCTAATGGCTCTGGAGCGAGCCGTTCACAATCGGATGGCAGGAACTCAATCCGAATGTGATCAGGCATGATCAGAGGCTGTTTTGTGCAATCAAATGGCTCTGGTGTGAGCCGGTCTCGATCGAATGGACATGAATGGTTCTAGAGTTGTTTGGAACTTTGTATTCTCACTGTAATAGTATTTTTGAGATTTTGGAGCCTATATAGCTTCGATTGACGAGCTATTTGTTGTGTTGGAGAGCTAGTGACGTCTTGGAGGTGCAGAAAGATTTTAAGAGAGATTTTAGAGAATTTTTGTGAGGATTTTAGGACTTCTTATTGAGAGACTCTTGTACAAGGGTTGAGTAGTGAGTTTCTCTTGTATTGATTTTATTTTTTTCTCTCATAGTGAAGCTTGCATGCCTCATGGAGGTAGGCTTGAGGTCGATCCACGTATTTGTATTGTGTTTCTTATTTTGTTTCTTCTTTCTTCCTACTGCACCATGTGGTATCGGATCCTACACAATAGGTATATGGGTCAAACCCTAGATGCATCATAGATTGAACCATCTTATGGTCAATCTAAATGCGCCTCTGCTCTTCAAGTGCTTGGTAATCCATTCTTCATCTCCATGAAGACTTCCACGAATACTCGATCTTTATCTGAAAATAGAAAGAAATAATTTCTATCTATTTTTAAATAATTTTTTTTCTATAATTTTACATCAATATGTAAAAGTTTCAATCAACAATTGGAAACATACAAAAGAAAGGTACAGCTGAAAATAAAATACATCAGGAGTATCCAACTCCTATTGCATCTATTGCAGATACATCTACATAATCAGCCAACAAGGAAGCATTCATGCATACATCCATCAGATGGATGTATTCTAGTCTATAACCACTCATCATGTATTTTATAATAATCATAAAACATGATAATAAGCTTCTCATGTTATTCTAATTATGGTATCATTCATGAATATGTCAATGGAGATATTTAAATATATGGGCATAGGATCCATTTAGGGTTTTTGATTCGAATTCAACTCTTGATTCAATTTTAAGTCAATCATTTGTCATCCTTTTGAGTTGGATTGATCAATTCTTAGATTGACCCTAATCCAATTAGATTAGCAAATATTCGATCAATCATGGCTCAAATCCTAATCAAATTAGGTCAATGACAATATGATCAAACTTAATTAAACATAATTTTTAATCAAATTAGAATTATGAATTTGATTTAATCTACAATCACAAATTCTAATTACATTAGATCAATAAATTATAGTTAAAACAAATTCATCGATAAAAATCCTAATCCATGTCTTGAAGCATCCTTTTCATGATCAATTTTTTTTGGCTCCACACATTCCTAGGGCAATAATCATAATGGAAGACTCATAAATGATGAATGCCCAATTCCATGGTGGCCGGCCCTTGGATCTTGAGTGAATGCAATATGTGCAAGAACCCTAAGTCTTGACAATGTACATCCAATGTATCATTCCAAGGCTCAGTGCATCACATGCATAAGATATACAATTTCATAGAAAATCAGATCATAGGATCTAACCTAAACTTGTCTCACAAATCTAAAGACCATGAAATCTCAAACCCAAGTCCGATCATGGACTGATAATATTTATCCAGGATGCATCAAAAATATTAATTAAACATCATTAAGAAAATCTGATTTTGATATAATATGAATTGGATCCAATCTATATCACAATAATAACATGATATTTGATTGAATCAATCAAGGGTGGCTTTAATACCACTATTGGATTTCGATGATACAGCGAAATATGATTTTTAAAAATTTTTACGTACATTCAACTATTGAAAACAAGCTTTAACAATTAAAACATGACTATCGAAATACAAACCCTAGAAACTTTTTGATGATGACAATCAAATAATTTCAATATGCATGTTAATGAGAGATTAGAAGTCATATACTAAATATGAAGATGATGATTTGATAATAGAATGATCTCCATAAGACTCCAAAGTAGAAGTCCTTCAACGTTGATCCACACGGGATAGATCAGAGTTCTTTCCAATTTGACGTAGTGCTGCAACCATCTTCATAAGTCCACTGCCGATTGTCCTTCTCAAGAACGGATTGCACCACTGTCAGTATGCCTTCGAATCCTCCACTAGAATCATACTAGAGATCTTTTTTTAAAAAATCTCATCACATAAATCAGATTCAGATGTTCAATACTTGAACAATCTGAACCTTAAGACAAGCAGCAATTGCTTTTCATTTTCCTCTCGATTTCCTTTCTAATTTTCCTCCTCTTTTCTTATCTTTTTCTTTCCTTTTTTTTCTATTTTTTTTCTCATATAATCCCACATCTAAAACCCTAAGGATTGGACACCATATCATATGTGGAGCGCCCCTTAAATATAGAAAGAAGGGGCGCCTAAAACAATCCCAAGGGGCGCCAACTCTTGGCGTCTCATCTTTCATACGTAGAAAAATAATTCTAGCGCATGAAACCAAGATGGAAATCAGTTAGGCATGGAAAAAGAGGAGTTTCACAAGCAGAAGGACTTCTCCTCTATGCACAGAAATCAAAGCACTAATTGATGGCACGTGGAAAAAGTGATAGGCGTAAAACCAAGAGTCTTGAATAAGGACTCTTCATTCAATGCACAAATAAAATGGGTGTCCCACTATTTTTGGCATGTGAGTTCCTTCACAGAGAAGGACTCTTCCTTCTCTTCTATGTCCACATATCCTAAGGCACCATCTCATGGCATGAGAAACAAAAGAATGCATGGAAAATAAGGAAAAAAATTTAAGACACTTCATTAAGAAGGACTCTTCTTCTTAACGTCAAAAAAATATATCGCCATATTTATTTTGGCATGTGGATAAGCGTGGAGGTTGTTGATTTCTCATGAAACTCTTCCATAAAAATCAAATAAGCCACCTAATAATCTATAGGTTCAAACCTAATACCATTAGATTAAGGCATCAAGCTTAGGGTTAGCACAAATACCTTTGCACCAAATCTAATTGAGAACTTGGGCTAATTCATGTGCTAGCAATTTAATTGACCCATAGAATTTACAATAAATCCAAATAGATTAGACTAAGATCAAATCTCTATTATGTGTGACCTATTGGGTTCCATATCTTACCAGCAGTGGACTCAGACTCATGACCTAATCTAATTAGGTCAGTCTAAATGCATCAATTAATCAAAATATTTTTTAATTAATTTTTGAATTAAACTCCTTTAATTCTTGCAAGTCCACAAGACAAGATTGATGTCTAGCAACGTGTCATGACTATCCAGAAGATATAGAATTTGATAGAAATATCAAAATTATCCTTTCGTGGTGAGTTATTGTGCAATTCAATTCTTCGATCACACAACATCCCAGACGGACCATAGATATAGAATCATGTCAAACTCAAATACCTATCCATATATATCTCGATCTGATGATGATGACTCGATAGATAAATCTGTAAAAATTATTTCTATTAGTCTGAAAATAAGGATAAGCAGTAAAATATAAAATCTCATGTTCAATGTCCAGAATAATGCAAACATTCATAAATTTTCTGTCTTGTTAAAATAGATGCATCATCATATGTTAACAGGTAAAACACTTTTGTTCAAGAATTATTTCATGTCTTATCTTTCATTTCTCCTTTCATAATTACATGATTTTTAACATTTTCTTTCTGGCTCTGGACTATCTGAGTCTATACCTCAATCATCATCCGGATCGAATCCACTTAAAAAAAGCCTTTCAAGACTGTCCCAGGATGAGCTCCTGGCCGGCTGTCCCACGTACGGAAGCTCGTGAGAGGCTGTCCCAGGCATAAGCTCCTGGCGGGCTATCCCAGGCATGAGCTCCTGGCCGACTGATCCACCTGTAAGCCAGTGGGGGCTGTCCCAGGCATAAGCTCCTGGCGGGCTGTTCCATATGACAAGGCTAGTTCATACCATATATCTCTTTCTTTTCATTTAATCATTATGTATTGATTTCATCAAATCAATTCTGTCTTGCATTATGATCAATTCAGATATGTCATATCCATATAATCATGCCATCAATCTCTGATACATATATGTTAACATAACATACTCATGCTCAAAATCAAATAACAGTATCTCAGATATAATAAATTCATCAATCTCAAATCTGACGATGCAAAACCAATAATGCAAGACCAACAGTAAAATAGCATATATATAATAGTGATCATATACAGGGATTCTTACCTTTACCGGTAACTGATCCAAGCACAGAAATCAATGTTCTTCTTTAATTTATAAATTTTTTTAATAAAATATTTCACTTGATATCATATGCAGACAATCATCTCTTCATAACTCTGATCAATATAAAAATCACATATAGAGAAATTATCGATAATTGATCCTAATACACAAATCAAGGATCTCTCTTAGGATTAATCAAAATTAAAATTTGTCTATGTATCAGGATCCTCCACTGATCCATAAGACTTCTAGAGAGAGAAAATCTATGAAGAGAGAGAAAATTCTAGAGAAAAAAAGTAGAGAGAGAAAGTGGAGAGAGAATCTTCATATCCTTCCGATGAGGCAATCATGGTCGAGACCATCAGAGGTCCTATCAGGATGACTCAATATGAATCAAGTGTTACAAATTGCGAATAGGATCGGACTGGGATCAGATCTACTGCACGAATTTTGGAGCAATCTCAATTCATCATATTTTTATTTCAAATATATCCTAGGGTCTGTGATGCAATCAGAGAGAGGGTAGAAAGATTCTAGAGAGATAAAATTCATAAAAAGATAGAAAGATCTAGAGAGAGAAAATAGAGAGAGAAACTGGAGAGAGAAGGTAGAGAGAGAAGAAAGAGAAAATTTTTCTCTCTTCTTCTTCTTTTTATTTTATTTTATTTTTATTTTTATTTTTCTCTTTCTCTTTTTCTTTTCTTTTTTTATTTTTTTTTCTTTTCTTTTTCTTTTTCCTTTTTCTTTTCTTTTTCTTTTTTTCTTTTTCATTTCTTTTCTTTTCTTCTTCTACTTCTTTCTTCTTCTTTTCTTTTCTTCCCGCGACCTCCCTTGGCTGAAATAAGGGAAGACCGTGAGGTCCCCCCCTCGGTGGTTCAGGCTCCGATGGCTTGGTCGGAGATCCGGCAACAGGTGGAGGCGGCGGTGGAGCAAGGGACGGCCGGCGGCAAGGTTCGACCGACGAGAATCAAGAAGAGATCGAAAAACAGGGGATCATTACTTTTCTTTTATTTTTCGATCATTGGCCGATCACCGGCGACCAAAACCTTCAGGGAAGAGAGGGAGAGAGATGAGGGTTTGGTCTCGAGGATGGGATGCCGCAACCGGCGGCGCCGGTGGCCGAAAAAGGGAGAAAAAGATCCCGGCCGAACAGAGCAAAAATAGGGGTCATCTTGTTCATGGATTTTTCGACGATCCTGACGGCCGGCGAGGAGTCTAAAACCATAGGAAGAAAGAGAAGAGGGAGAGGAAGAAAGATTGATCCCTTACCTGAACTCCGGTGGCCTCTTCGACCTTCAATTTTCGACGAACACAAGAAGAGGCTGCCGCGGCTTCTACGGAGAAAAGGAGAGGAATCGGGCTCGAAGATCACTAGTGGAGGGTCTTGAGAGAGGGAGAGGCTTATTTATAGGGGTCCCTAGGGCTCGGGTGATCCTAGGACTCCCCTTCCATCCGGGATTCACCGGAGAAGAAGACTCCCATCGGGAGTCTTCTTCCGGTTCTATTTTCCTTTTTTTTTTTAAATCTGGGTTATTACATTCTCCCCTCCTTAAAATAATTTCATCCTCGAAATTAGGTTATGTCGTTCGAGATACCTATTTCAAAGTATACATTCTTCATATCATTCTCAAGCTTACGATAATATCATATATATTATTTATTTCTCATGATTTTGTTATAACAAAAATTATTTGAAATCTCAAACTCATCCCTTCTTATTGATTTCTCAACTTTTTGAAGAACTGTAACATTTTAGATTTGTATTAATATACCACCGTTATTTGTCTAATACATTCCACTCAAAATTCATAATTATCTCAGACTACCCTTGATAGAAAAAATAAATAAAGGCCAAACATCGGGCACTCTTCACAATCATCGATTTTTTTCTTCTCTTGACCTTCCAACAAATTTTATATGTAAACTCTCATTTTAAGAAAACCTCAATCTTCTATATCAGTCCAAGTAACAATATTAAATTTAAAAAAATATGAGATCTATGTCAGGACATTCTAAGTTTGAACTAATATCAGAACTATCAAGCTATTAATAAACTTGAGATATCTAAAATTTTTTGGCATTATCTATAATGAAACAACCTACTGACAAAAATTATCCGGCTATGATCAGATTAGATCAAAATTTATAGCATCCTTTCATTATCAATAAAATCCTTCCTTATTTGCAACTAATGTATTCCATCATAATATCTTTTGATTTAAAAGATTAATATTTCTAATCAATTCAGACCATCACGCTTTTGCTGCGCACTCTGATCTCAACTTACCAAATTATATAAGTCTATCAAAGATAAAATATCCTTATATGTTAGATCAATCCAGAATAGATCTAACCTTCAAATTTCATATAAGACTTAGGACAAAATTTTAAGTTTCTTTATCTTTACTACCTTTGGATATAACATATAAAAATTAAATCTTGATCCACTTCGTATGTTTGAAATCATTATATAAGTTTCATCACTCTTCAAGAATCCAACATGTCTAGAATCAATTGGAGTTAACCTTAGATTTTCCTTACAATCATTTAGATAATTCCTAAATCAATCTTTCTTCTTTTTTTTTTAATAACAATATCAAAATATTTTTGATCCACTTAGAAAAGTAAGCTTTTGATTTGAAATTCAATGCAATTTGAAAGATCAAGAAATTATATTCAGAATATGATATTTGAGTAACCAAAAATTTTACCAAGATGTATATCTCATATTCTCATAATAAAATTCAAGTATATTTTTCATCTAAGATTGAGTTTCATATATGACCTCTTATGGGTTCAGTGTTCAAAAAATATTTCTCTCTCATATGATGTAATTTTTTCTTAGACCATACCCTAATTAACTTTCTTTGATAAGTCCAAAATTCATAATGTTCAGATAATTATCATTGAAATTAAAAAAATCATGATCTTCAATCATATAAGTTTTATATTCCAAAATCATCTAGTATACTCAACATAACTTATCAATACCTCCCACTTCATTCCAAGATCAACTCTTTCATACTTAGGTCAACCTTACTAATTGAAATCTAAGATATAACTCATCAATTCTATTATAGATATAATATGCCACTTATACCTAAATTTCATCTTAATATCTATTGATTCGAAATTTAAATATTGAATCTTCTCTTTTATATCTATCATGTTCCTTACGATCATAACCTAAGTTCAGATATCACTAAAGTCATAATTTCAAATAATTATAATCTTAAGCTTAAATACCACTTAAATCATATTCTCTAATGATCATAATCTAAATTGTAATATTATTCTATTACATCATTAATGATGTTGGGCATAAAATACCCTCGATCGAAGTTCTTGGCAGGGTCGACCCTCGCGAGGCTCCGTCCACGACTTCTGCCGCAAGGAAGACTTCGTCCGGACTCCTACGGGAGCCGGACTCCGCCGACAACTTCAACCGCAAGTAGACTCCGCCCGGACTCCTATGGGAGTCGGGCTCCATCCTCAACATCAACTGCTGGTAAGCCCTGTCCGGACTCCCACGGGAGCCGGACTTCGCCTTTGACTTTAATTGCAGGAAGACTCCGCCCGGACTCCTACGGGAGCCGGGCTTCGTCCTCGACTCTAACGGCTGCAGACAGACTTCGTCCGGACTCCTACGGGAGCCGGACTCTGCCGACAACTTCAACCGCAAGTAGACTCCTCTCGGACTCCTACGGGAGCCCGAGCTGGGCTCCGTCCTCGACTCCAACGGCTGCAGACAGACTTCGTCCGGACTCCTACGGGAGCCGGACTCTGCCGACAACTTCAACCGCAAGTAGACTCCGCCCGGACTCCTACGGGAGCCGAGCTCCGTCCTCAACATCAACTGCTGGTAAGCCCTGTCCGGACTCCTACGGGAGCCGGACTTCGCCTTTGACTTTAATTGCAGGAAGACTCCGCCCGAACTCCTACGGGAGCCGGACTTCGTCCTCGACTCCAATGGCTCCAGACAGACTTCGTCCGGACTCCTACGGGAGCCGGACTCCGCCGACAACTTCAACCGCAAGTAGACTCCGCCCGGACTCCTACGAGAGCCCGAGCCGGGCTCCGTCCTCGACTCCAACGGCTGCAGACAGACTTCGTCCGGACTCCTACGGGAGCCGGACTCCACCGACAACTTCAACCGCAAGTAGACTCCGCCCGGACTCCTGCGGGAGCCGGGCTCCGTCCTCAACATCAACTGCTGGTAAGCCCTGTCCGGAATCCTACGGGAGCCAGACTTCGCCTTTGACTTTAATTGCAGGAAGACTCCGCCCGGACTCCTACGGGAGCCGGACTTCATCCTCGACTCCAACGGCTGCAGACAGACTTCGTCCGGACTCCTATGGGAGCCGGACTCCGCCGACAACTTCAACCGCAAGTAGACTCCGCCCGGACTCCTACAGGAGCCGGGCTCCGCTCTCAACATCAACTGCTGGTAAGCCCTGTCCGGACTCCTACGGGAGCCGGACTTCGCCTTTGACTTTAATTGCAGGAAGACTCCACCCGGACTCCTACGGGAGCCGGACTTCATCCTCGACTCCAACGGCTGCAGACAGACTTCGTCCGGACTCCTACGGGAGCCGGACTCCGCCAACAACTTCAACCGCAAGTAGACTCCGCTCGGACTCCTACGGGAGCCCGAGCCGGGCTCCATCCTCGACTCCAACGGCTGCAGACAGACTTCGTCCGAACTCTTACGGGAGCCGGACTCCGCCCACGACCCCGACTGCAAGTAGACTTCATCCAGACTCCTACGGGAGCCGGACTCCATCCACGACCCCAACTGCAAGTAGACTTCGTCCGGACTCCTACGGAAGCCAGACTCCGTCTTCTATTCCGACTGCGAGAAGACCTCGCCCAAACTCCTACGGGTACCAGACCTCGCTACCGACTCTAACCGAACTTTGGACGACCAGTCTGGACCCCTTGACAGGCCACAGTAACAGACAACACTGCTCCACTCCCCGCGGCGAACCCTACGCAGCTCCATTACTCCCTGACAAGCCGTATTAACGGCCACGATTCTGCTCCACTCCCCGTGGCGGATCCTGTGCGATTCCACCATTCCCTGACGAGTCACGACAGCGGACGCCGCTCCACTCCCCGTAACTGATTCCACGTGGCGAGCCACGGCAATAGCCACGATCCCACTCTACTACCCTCTGCAATAAATTCCTCCTGACTCTGGGCGGCCCACTACCAGACGGTTACAGGCGTCGCCATCAATTTGTCGCCCCCTCCGCCTATAAAAGGGGGCCCCAGATACGTTATTCAATAAGCTCTAGTTTTTTACTTAAAAACTCTGCTAAATTCTCCGTTCGAGCACTCCATTCTTGTAGAGGCAGAGAACTGACTTGAGCGTCGGAGGGTCTTGTCGGAGCAACCCCACCTCCAGTTTAGACTTCCTTTGCAGGTCCCGACGGCGATCGCGACTCCCTCGACTCCAGCTTCTCCGATGCAAGCGAATTTTTGCACCAACAAATGATTATAACCTCAGACTCTAATATTATCTATCATACTCTATTGATTATAATCTTAAAGTTTTGATATCACCTATATGACAATTCCTAGTGACCTTAACTTGGGCTCTAGTACTGTTCTATCATATCCTAATCACTTGTATCATTGTCTCCAAATAAATGCAACCTAACTTCAAAGCTCAGATGCCACTCTGTCACATCCTACTGATCTTACATAAAGTTTAAATATCTCTTTATAATCTCTAGTGATCTTAAACCTAAGCTCTGATATTATTCTATCTCATCCTATTCATTTATATCGTAATCTCCAATGATCATAACCTAAGCTCTAATATCACTCTGTAATATTCTAATCACTTATATCATAATCCCTAATGATCATAACCTAGGCTCTGATACCATTCTATCATGCCCCGAACCCAACATCCGGATCGGATACGTGATGGCCGCACACTCCTTAGAGCAAGCCCTAAAGAATATGCAAGGTCAAAATAAATCATTATAATCTTAACATCCATAACAATTAATTTCAAATATAATTCATAAAATCTTGCATAATTATAATTTAAATTTCTTCAATTCTCTGATCAGATACTATGACACTCTATTTATCCTTCTGCTCATCCGTAAATCCAAGCCATAGCCAATCTAAGTCATCCTGTAACTCTAAGAAGAAAAAGAAAGATGAAGGAGTGTGAGCTTTACAGCCCAGTAAGAATTTCCATATCACACTGATATAGTACTATAGTCTGAAAATAAGGATAAGCAGTAAAATATAAAATCTCATGTTCAATGTCCAGAATAATACAAACATTCATAAATTTTCTGTCTTGTTAAAATAGATGCATCATCATATGTTAACAGGTAAAACACTTTTGTTCAACAATTATTTTATGTCTTATTTTTCATTTCTCCTTTCATAATCACATGATTTTTAACATTTTCTTTCTGGCTCTGGACTATCTGAGTCTATACCTCAATCATCATCCGGATCGAATCCACTTAAAAAAAACCTTTCAAGACTGTCTCAGGATGAGCTCCTGGCCGGCTGTCCCACGTACGGAAGCCCGTGAGAGGCTGTCCCAGGCATAAGCTCCTGGCAGGCTGTCCCAGGCATGAGCTCCTGGCCGGCTGATCCACCTATAAGCCAGTGGGGGCTGTCCCAAGCATAAGCTCCTGGCGAGCTGTTCCATATGACAAGGCTAGTCCATACCATATATCTCTTTCTTTTCATTTAATCATTATGTATTGATTTCATCAAATCAATTCTGTCTTACATTATGATCAATTCAGATATGTCATATTCATATAATCATGCCATCAATCTCTGATACATATATATTAACATAACATACTCATGCTCAAAATCAAATAATAGTATCTCAGATATAATAAATTCATCAATCTCAAATCCGACGATGCAAAACCAATAATGCAAGACCAACAGTAAAATAGCATATATATATAATAGTGATCATGTACAGGGATTCTTACCTTTATCGGTGACTGATCCAAGCACAAAAATCAATGTTCTTCTTTAATTTATGAATTTTTTTAACAAAATATTTCACTTAATATCATATGCAGGCAATCATCTCTTCATAACCCTGATCAATATAAAAATCACATATAGAGAAATTATCGATAATTGATCCTAATACACAAATCAAGGATCTCTCTTAGGATTAATCAAAATTAGGATTTGTCTATGTATCAGGATCCTCCACTGATCCATAAGACTTCTAGAGAGAGAAAATCCATGAAGAGAGAGAAAATTTTAGAGGGAGAAAGTAGAGAGAGAAAGTGGAGAAAGAATCTTCATATCCTTTCGATGAGGCAATCATGGTCGAGACCATCAGAGGTCCTATCAGGATGACTCAATATGAATCAAGTGTTACAAATTGCGAATAGGATCGGACTGGGATCAGATCTACTGCACGAATTTCGGAGCAATCTCAATTCATCATATTTTTATTTCAAATATATCCTAGGGTCTGTGATGCAATCAGAGAGAGGGTACAAAGATTCTAGAGAGATAAAATCCACAAAAAGAGAGAAAGATCTAGAGAAAGAAAATAGAGAGAATCTAGAGAGAGAAATTGGAGAGAGAAGGTAGAGAGAGAAGAGAGAGAAAATTTTTCTCTCTTCTTCTTCTTATTTTATTTTATTTTTATTTTTCTCTTTTTCTTTTTCTCCCTTTTTTTTATTTTTTTTCTTTTCTTTTTCTTTTTCTTTTTTCTTTTCTTTTTCTTTTTTTCTTTTTCTTTTCTTTTCTTTTCTTCTTCTTCTTCTTTCTTCTTCTTTTCTTTTCTTCCCGCGGCCTCCCTTGGCTGAAACAGGGGAAGACCGTGAGGTCCCCCCCCGGTGGCTCGGACTCCGACGGCTTGACCGGAGATCCGGCAACAGGTGGAGGCGACGGTGGAGCAAGGGACGGCCGACGGCAAGGTTCGGCCGGCAAGAATCAAGAAGAGATTGGAAAACAGGGGATCATTACTTTTCTTTTGTTTTCCGATCATTGGCCAATCACCGGCGGCCAAAACGTTCAGGGAAGAGAGGGAGAGAGATGAGGGTCTGGTCTCGAGGATGAGACGCCGTAATCGGCGGCGCCGATGGCCGGAAAAGGGAGAAAAAGATCCCGACCGAACAGAGCAAAAACAGGGGTCATCTTGTTCATGGATTTTCTGACGATCCTGATGGCCGGCGAGGAGTCTAAAACCATGGGAAGAAAGAGAAGAGGGAGAGGAAGAAAGATTGATCCCTTACCTGAACTCCGGTGGCCTCTTCGACCTTCAATTTTCGATGAACACGAGAAGAGGCTGCCGCGGCTTCTATGGAGAAAAGGAGAGGAATCGGGCTCGAAGATCACCGGTGGAGGGTCTTGAGAGAGGGAGAGGCTTATTTATAGGGGTCCCTAGGGCTCGGGTGATCCTAGGACTCCCCTTCCATCCGAAATTCACCGGAGAAGAAGACTCCCATCGGGAGTCTTCTTCCGGTTCTGTTTTTTTTTTTTTTTTTTTTTAATCTGGGTTATTACAGACTGCATGAGAAATTCTTTGTGCACCGCGGGCGGTGTAGAAAATCTGACGTGGAGCGCATCGCTTTATGTGATTGGTTCACGTAGATACCGCTTTTCAACGCGTATGTAATGCCTACAGTTATGCTTTTTCATTTAAAAATTTTATATGACGATAATATCTCTATCCTTTAAAAAAGATTATGACATTCTGTGACATATTATAACTTTATATATGCAGGATATTATAACATGACGCAGGAAATTATGACATTCTGTACATATTATGACATCCTGCGTCAAATTATAACTTCCTATATGCAGGATATCATAATATGGTCCAGGATATCATAATATAATCTAGAATATTATAATATGCAAGGGGCATTTTTGTCCAATCACTCTTCAATGCTCATTTAATGCTGCAGCTTTATTTTTTTATTTGAAAATTTTGAATGACGAAAATGCCTCTGTTCTTTAAAAAAAATTGTGATATTTTGTGTATATTATGATATCTTACGTTATATTATGACATACTATGGACAAAAGTTATGACTTTCTGAATGCAGTATGTCGTAATATGGATATAGGATGTCATAATTTTTTCAAAGAATATGGATATTTTCGTCATTCAAAATTTTAAATAAAAAATTAAAATTATATGTATTAAATGTGTATTGAAAAGTAATGATTACGTGGATCAATCGGATAAGATGATATGCTTTATGTCAAATTTTTTACACCAATGACAGTGTGCAAAGAATTTTCCTTGGCTGCATAGTAAGTTTTTGTTGGTCGGCCTGCTTGGTCAGCTTTGGTTGATCTCGACGTGTATCAACTACCAAGGATGATGATTCCCTGTGTACCCAAGCGACCTATATAATGGGGTTAATGGAAGCACAGTCCGACGGTACAAACTATCCCAAACCACTCGTAGCCATGCTACTTTTTTTTTGTTTTGGTAAGAAAAAGGGAATTATATTAACCGAGCCGAAACAGAGGATACAATGTACAAGATGTAAAGCCAAAACAGTAAGTGATATGTACAAAAGTCTCAAAGTAATAATCCACATGGAAATTGACACCCAAAACATAGCTATGCCACTCTTTGAAACTGCACGATAGGGAAAGTTGAGGAAATTTTAACCTTTTTCTTTCATGCTTGGGAAAATACAAGGAATTGCTTTAGCTTGCCGAAGGTGGTGAGTGCAACCGCGCACACTGTGGTTTCAGATTCACCGGGCACGCTGTTATGTGATTGGTTACCACATGATAGTGCACCATATCAATCATGCATTTCACCTATCGTATGTTCAACTTGGATTGCTGTCTTGCTCACCGCATTTTGAATTGTTCTTATGATGCAATATTAATATGATGCCATGGTGTAGAATATAATTTCTTTCATATAAGTGGTCAGATTTGTCACCATCTATTGAGATCAGTCTGAATTACATGTGCCAAAAGCGACTGCAGTAGATCCATCGCTATTCTATTAGGTAATGTTTGGCAGTCAGTTTGGTATTCATGAAATAAGAATATCAATTCCCCATAATACCTATTCACCATCCCTATTTCAATTTTGTATTTGGTTGGAAATGTGCAGGACCCACAGGAATTATACATTATTATTCCCTAAATTAGAATAAGATGAAATTATTTTTCATCATTTCTCTAGAATAAACTATTCTATGGTGAAATAGCTTAAATCAGATGAAAAAAAATAAAGTACAATTAATGTACCTTTTGATCGAAATTGTAAAATTTATGGACTCTACTATCATTTCATAGTGTGTTTGAGAGAATAAGGTAGAATAAATCTTTATTCCATCTTATTCCCAGCAACCAAACGCTTCCTCAGCTCATTTCCTATCGATAATAAATAGACCATTAAAGTTGTTTTGTACGATTATAGATTCTTTTTTCTAATGAAAGATGATTGGAGTAGAAGGACAAAGCAAAACAATGAACCTCTCCAAACTGGATTTTGGCGGTTGGCAATTGGACTACAACAAATCAAACATATCATGCGCCGAGGAAATCTGAAGCGCAACATGCAGAAAACCAGAACAACGAGGATCCTCCACGCCAAAGCAAACTTAGACGCGGAAATGTCAACATCCCATACCTACGTCCAGCCTAACATTTTACGTCTCTCGCCCTCTCTCTGCCCCTAATTCTGCCCCCTTCCGCGTTCCTTTTCCTCGCATGTCGTTCGGTACGTGGTGCTTCAAGGTTTACGAGGTAGGAAATTATTAGAAAATTGGAGTTCATCTTTGCGACCAGATACGATGTGCGGTCCATGCCTTTGCCTGCTTCAATCCATAAAGCAACCGTTGCTTTCTGCTTCATTCCTAGTTAAATTGTGTAACAAGCGCGTGAGCTGTGGTTTTAGACCAAGTGTACAGCTGCCACCTTTTCCGGTAATCTTACACCAAGTGTTCGAGCATTTTAAAGTCGTAAACAGTTGCAATCAGTCGCCAACCTCCACTAGAAGTAGGCCTCAGCCTTTGCGAACCCTCTACGCTAGCTCCGGTCACCACCAGTCATGAAGGCTTCCTTTCCCAAACCAACTCCTTCCACCATAGCTCTCCTCCTCCTCCCTCTTGCCCTTCTGGCTTTCATCTTCGTTTTTCTCTACCCCAATGAGTTCGAGCTCCAGCATTCTCTCATGACCGCCTCTTGCCGCACCTCCACCGTGGCCAACTTCATCGACCCGGTCACCCGAAAGCCCGACTTCCGTCTCCTCATCGGCATCCTCACCCTCCCTGACCGCTACGAACGCCGCCACCTCGTCCGCCTCGCCTACTCTCTTCAGACCAACCTCACGGCCCATGTCGATGTCCGCTTCGTCTTCTGCAACATCACCGGCGAGGAGCACCAAGTGCTCGTCGCCCTCGAGATCATGCGCTACGACGACATCATCATCCTCAATTGCCCGGAGAACATGGACAGCGGCAAGACCTACACTTACTTCTCCAGCCTCCCAAGAATATTTAACGGCACCAATGGAGGTGACCCCCCCTATGACTACGTTATGAAGACGGACGACGACACCTATTTCCGGCTTCATAACTTGGCTGAGTCCTTAAGGAACAAGCCGAGGGAGGATTTGTATTATGGGTTCCTGAACCCTTGTAATAATCCGAATGCTCACCACTATATGTCAGGAATGGGGTACATATTGTCATGGGACTTGGTGGAGTGGATTGCGACGTCGGAGATAGTCCGGAGTCGGACGGCGGGACCGGAGGACTCGGTGACAGGGGCGTGGCTGAGGGATGGAAAGCGAGGGAAGAATCGATTCGACATGAACCCGGCGATGTATGACATCTTGGACCCGAATCGGGTCAACTGTTTCCGGCACGCATTCGTGCCGGACACCATTGCAGTGCACAAGCTCAAGGACCAGAAGAAGTGGGCGACGACATTCAAGTACTTCAATGTCACCGATGGTCTGAAGCCTTCTAAGCTCTACCATATTCCTTGAACTTTTCTTCTTTTGATTATTCCGGATTATGGATGATTCTTTCTTGTAACACTTGTATTTTCACTCAAATTTTCTTGTTCACATAAGTAGTCAAATTAGATGAAAATAAAAGAAGTAAACAGATGGTGGATGCCATGCGTAGTTAAATTACCTAGTGGCTCAATTTTAAACTCAAATCAACTTGGATCACAATTTCAAAAGACCAAACAAGTTAGAGCTCATCACAGCTTTAACCAGGTGAAGTGTTATTAATGGACAAAATAAAGCTATCTCAATATGTATTCATGGCGTCGGCCACGTTCGGTGGTGACTTGCTAACGACTTACACAGATATTTCTGATTTTTCTCAAAAATGAGGCATGCTTTCTCACTCTTTCCTTTTGGGAGGCCAGTGCAGTAATCGTATGAGAAATCAAACAAAAGCCCACATCTGATCATATGGACCCGAACCGAAGCTTAACCCCAGTCAAAATAGGCGAGTCTAACCCATTAGCATTTGTGTTCGATGGCCAACCTTTAGAAGTTAAATTTGACCACGGATTGGCGAGGAGGAAAAATAAATTAGGCCCACACGCATTAATTGTTGTCGTATAAAAATGTTCATTAATTGCTGTCAGACAATCAATTTTGACTCCCCGTTGTCAATTGGATTCGTTAGGGTTTTTATTTTTATTTTTATTTTTTGTATTCCTCCTAGTTTACTCACGGAGCGGACAAGGAATTAGTTGGTACGCCAAACGCACATTTCATTGACTGTAGCTGCCTTTTTTTTTTTCTGCAGACGGTAGATTGCTCCAAAGCTGAAAGGTCTTCCAAATGCAATAGCATGCAAGAAGAAAATATCCCTATTTAGCTTTTGCATTTAACAGATGTTGTTGCCGCCAAAATCTAATGTGACAAAGCATCAAACTTCCGCCCGCTAAAGTTGGATGAATTGATTGAAATGATGAATGATGGTTGATAGGTTTACGGTCTACTTGGATTGGAAGGTCGACTTGAGTAGAAAATCGAATTTGCAAACAGATTAAAAAAAACATCAAAGATTGTTGGACTTGAATCAGCAAGGAATCTTTCGATGCGTAAATCAATCAAACTTTGGTGGAACAATAAAAATTGATGAGTACGAGTTATGCAAAGTGAAGTGGAGAGAGAAATAAATATATTTAGATATCTTTTTGTCATGTTTATATAGAAGTGAGGGTGTGAAGTCATTGTCCAAAAAGAATCAACATCCATAAGTATCAAACATACAGTAATCATCCAAACTGGTGCGATGAGTTGTGATTGTTCTGCAATATGTTTCATAAGTGCTCAGTGTTGTAACCAATATCCTTTGTAATGATTTCTAACTTTTTTTCAATGAGCTTTGATTCAGAGATATATGGCACACTATTATTGATTCGCCAGTCTGATTGGCGATGATCACAAGCTACAAACCCAGACCCCATTAAATGTGTTGGCTGCAAGCTTAACATTACGTTGCTTATAAATATTAAATTATAATTTGTTATGTGCTGTAGCCACTATTTCCCAAGTATATATATATATATATATACATTGACTTGGGAAGCATGGTGGACTGGAGCGTCCACTTCAACGGACTAATATTTACTCTGACTTGCACCATTTGCGTGAGCTGGTCAATTTCAACGGCGTCGGTGTGGCAGACCATCAGTAATCACCAAATCAAACGGGCGTGACGACGGACGAGCCGTTGCTGAACGCACCGCGTCACCCTACCGATTTGGCGCAAGATGTGGCACGTTGGGCGATGTCAACTGGTAGAAACCGGTAAACAAGGGGCAGATTATAGCCCATGCGTCACTTTTATGTATACTTACGTCAAATAATAAAATTATCCAAGTCGAGTCTAATGAATATCTCACTGATGGATACCCTTTTTATAGCTGCTCGGACTAGAAACTGGCCACCCACTGAAGTAGTAACAAAACCCCGAGTCAAGTCAGCTATCAATGGTACTCTGCATTTACTGGGCCCAATTGGCTCCACGGGCATGTCTCATATTAACGGTGATCCAAAGGCAAAAGGTCTGATCGGACCTTATATTTCGTATAACTTCCCCTTCCTCGCACAAACTTCGCCATGCATTCCGGCCTGCCTCACATGCCACGTTCACTCTAAAGGATAATTTGGGATTTCCAAGAGACGGACAGCTTGTCGACATGCTAATGAGAATTCTACACCTATTGCATTACGTAGCAAGTAACCCAATTCGCGGATCCCGAGAAGCCCTGCATGTCGCCTAGCTTAGAGGCCCACCATCGGCCTCTAGTTTTATACCCACTGGCCTACAAGTTTTCCGGTAATTCCAGTAAGCTTCCAATTGGATATTTAAATCCGTTTCTCTGAGCAGCACTTTTTTTGGCATATAACGCACCTTTTTTGAACAGCACTTTGGAGAAGAATCTTTAGAGCGGATGGCTCCACTCAACTCGCATTGCCATTTTACCCAAAACAACAGCCCCAGGACTTGCATTATAGACCATAATAGAACAACATATGTTCGCATACCAAGCATTTAGATTGCATTAATAAAACAATAAGTAACATATATTTTGAAATTAAATACATTTTCATAAAATAGGGATACCACTTTTTTTATTTGTGCTCAAGACCTTCCCAAGCAAAGATAACATCCAAACCAGCAGAGCTGAAGCTAATTGGCTTGCATCATTCACTTTATTATATGAATAATAAAACTATCAAATAAGGGCTGCATTATCATTTATGCATCATGCCACTACAACAATGATATGTCACCACTGTTTCTTATGTACTATAATTGCTCAATGTATTTTCTAGAAAAAATATCATAAACATTGTCAAAGTCCTCTAAATCTAGCATAATATGTTTGGCTAGTAAGGTATATAACATGATTTTGTTTCCTCCGTACCACCATGGATATATAGCTAATGCATCATTATCTTAGAGATGGATTATTACTCTTATTTATCTTACGAATCTTTTTTCAGTGCGATACATGATGCATGTGGAGATGGAAGGAATGCTACCTTTGAGATAGATCATATGATGGCTACCCATGAGGGTACCATACTTTAAGGTGCAAAAGTCATACAAAGAGTATCCCATTCGAGATGACATGCCATCAGTTACGCATATAACATAAGAGAAATATTCAAAGCAGCAACGTGGAAAGGTGAAGTTGTTGCTTCGCACCAAATCACTGACTCGCCGCCCCATCTCTTGGTGCAGTCACACCTAACTTTGTTCTGCAGAAGAACTCACCCAGGTCACCTCTATTTGACCCTTCTCGAACGCATACTTGCCAATTTCTTTGAGCCTATCCCACCACGAAGCCATGAAGCACCCCTCCTCCTTGAGACCATCTCGTTCCACCATCACCGTCATCCTCCTCCCTCTAGCCCTGCTAGCTTCCATCTACCTCTTCCTCTATCCTCGAGAGTTCGAGCTCCAATCCCTCGTGTCCACCTGCGGTCGCTCCACCGTCGCCAATTTCGCCGATCCCGTCGCCGTGAAGCCCGACTTCCGCCTCCTCATGGGCGTCCTCACTCGCGCCGACCTCTACGAGCGCCGCCACCTCCTCCGCCTCGTCTACTCCCTCCAGACCAACCTCAGCGCCCATATCGACATCCGCTTCGTCTTCTGCAACCTCACCAAGGAGGACCAACGAGTCCTCATCGCCCTCGAGATCATGCGCTACGACGACATCATCATCCTCAACTGCACCGAGAACATGAACAGCGGCAAGACCTACACCTACTTCTCCAGTCTCCCGAACCTATTCAACGGGACCAACGGCGACGACCGGCCTTACGACTACGTCCTCAAGGCCGACGACGATATCTACTTCAGACTCCCAAGTTTAATCGAGTCACTGAAGAAGATGCCCAGAGAGGACATGTACTATGGATTTGTGATCCCTTGTGGCAGCATGGATCCATTCCACGACTACATGTCGGGGATGGGGTACATACTGTCTTGGGACTTGGTGGACTGGATCTCGACGTCTGAGATGGTGAGGAACGAGTCGGTCGGTGTTGAGGACTTGTTGACCGGGAAGTGGCTGAGGGATGGAAAACGAGGGAAGAATAGGTTCAACACCAAGCCGGCCATGTACGACTATCCCATACCGGTGCCCATCGACACTTGCTCGCATGCGTTTGTGCCGGATACCATCGCGGTGCACCGGCTGAAGGATAACTTGAAGTGGGCGAGAACCCTCAAGTACTTCAATGTCACCGATGGGTTGAAGCCTTCTAGGTTCTACCATATTGATTAAATGTTCTTGCTTTTGGACACAATTTTTTTCGTGTTGATCGCCACTCCTCTTGTAATATCTATCTTGATTCTTTTCCTTATTGATATGTTAGGATGGTGGAGAGTCAGAAATCCGGCGAATCATTTGAAAATATAGCGTTCCATGGTTTCTTTTCACTGATTTTTTCTTTTTTCATTTGTAATTCAAGTAAAATTTTAATGTCTTTGTCAGGTGCAGACCGCATGCAGTTTCTGTTAATAAAATAGAGAGGAACGGCTTCCTCTAGTTGTGATGTAGTCTGACCTAGCGAGACTCCAATAGTGGAGTTTGGCCAGGAGTTTGGCAAAGATAGGCCAGCCTTCAGCATCACCTTCCACTTCAATAAAAAGAGAGCGTGTTGAAGCAACCAGCCGATGAGTTTCCCATTGAATGAAAGCTGCCAGATTCAAAAAAACAAATAAAGGTTTAGGCTCAATCTGAGCCATGGACATGTCCATGTGATGGATGGAAACCTGTACTTGTTTTCTTTTCAACGGATAAATTTAAGAGAAAACAAGTGGCCGGGCCACTAGTTTCTGGAGCCACATTTTGTATCGATTTTCAATTCCTATTTAGGAAGAACGGTTTCCATTAGATTGTGATTTTCTTCTTTGACGCAATTTGGATTATAATTTTCCAATCCAGGTAAAAATATCTAAATTTCATAGATACGGAGAGATGGAATGAAGATTCCGATCACCTAAAGGCAGCGGAGAGGGTTGGCTTGGTAATAGAGGAAGCAAGGACGAAGACGGGATCGGACCCGGAATTCCGGGTCCATGTTTAAGGCTCACATTAAGCCCAACACATGAGCCCAACTTGGTGGTAACATGTGTCGAGTTCCTGCCACGATCTTCATAATAGGAATTTTGAACTGATGACAAAAAAAGGATACTGCCGCATCTTTTGCTACTTACTTGAGAAACATTAAAAATAACGAGGAAAGGAAAGAGAAGTGAAGGTAAATCCAGCATGTAGTGATAAGCAGTCATCTGGGATGTAAAGAAATAAAGAGAAAATGTTCACATTATCAAATCCTGATAAATACAAACAGATGATAGACAACAACTCTTTATCATTAAGAATCAAGATTTATAACGGTTATAGAGAGAAAAAGACAAACATTTGCTCCACATATCGCTCCATTATTTTAGATCTATCTTCAAGCTCCTTGTTGGGGTTCCTGAGAAAAGTGATAGATACAAAAGATCTTTTCTTTGGATGGATTCTTTGAACTTGCACAGTATCTAAGGTCAACCAGAAAATAGTGTACTTACAAAAAGAGGAAGGTGGCCTAGGTGTTAAAAATATCACTTATTTTGATTTTTCTCTCCTTGCAAGATATGGATGGAGGTTCTGGTCCAATGACCTAGATTTTTGAAGAAGAAGGAACAATATACTTATCATATATATATATATATATATATATATATATATATATATATATATATATATATATATATATATTATCACACTCCGAATCCAACACCCGGATCGGATACGTGATGGCCGCACACTCCTTAGAGCAAGCCCTAAAGAATATGCAAGGCCAAATTAAATCATTACAACCTTATCAACCATAATATTTAATTTCAATAATAATTCATAAAACTTGCATAATTACAATTAATATTTCTTCAATCCTCTGATCAGGTATCAATGGTACTCTATCTATGCATCCGCTCACTCACAAATCCATACCATAGCCAACCATGGACATCTTGTAACTCTGAGAAGAAAAAGAAAATGAAGGGGTGTGAGCTTTACAGTCCAGTAAGAATTTTCATATCACACCAATATAATAATATAATATGAAAATAAGGATAGGCAATAACACGTAAAAGTCGATGTTCACTGTCCAGAATACTGCAAACATTTATAGATTATCTGTTTTATCAAAAGAGATGCATCATCATATGTTAAATAAATGAAACAATTTTATTCAACGATTGTTTCATGTCTTATCTTTCTATTTTCTTCTATTATCACATCATCTTTAATCCTTTCTTTTTGGCTTTAGCTTAAGCTTTGGCTTTGGCTTTGGACTACCAGGATCATGCGACGATCTTTTATTCGGATCGATTTTTGTGATCTTCCTCGGATCGAAATATTCATGATCTTTCTCGGATCAAAGTGGTCATGATCTTTCTCGGATCAAATCATTCATGATCTTTCTCGGATCAGATTCTTCATGATCTTTTTCGGATCATATTCTTCCACACATAAGCCTGTGGGGGCTGTCCCAGGCATAAGCTCCTAGCAAGTTATTCTACATGACAAGGCCAGTCCAAACCATATTTCTCTTTCTTTTCATTTTCATGAAATTAAAATATTTGACTTCATTAATCAATTCAAATTTTGCAATGTAATAAATATGTCATACCCATATAATCATGCCATCAATCGCTGATACATATGAATTGATATAACATACTCATGCTCAAAATCACATATATAGATAACAGTGTCTCAGATATAACAAATTCATCGATCTCAAATCCAACGATGCAAAATCAAGGAGATAAAACCAACAGTAAAATAACATATATAATGATGATCATGTACAGGGATTCTTACCTTTACCGGTGACTAATCCAAGCACAGAAATCAATGTTCTTTTTTTTTTGACTTATGAATTTCTCTAACAACATATTCCACTCGATATCTTATGCAGACAATCGTATCTCTTCATGACTCTGATCAAATATAAAAATCATATATAGAGAAAATTATCGATAATTGATCCTAATAACACAGATCGAGGACCTCTCTTAGGACTAATCAAAATTAAGATTTATCTAAGTATCTAGATCCTTCACTGATCCATAAGACTTCTAGAGAGAGAAAATTCATGAAAAGAGAGAAAATTTTAGAGAGAGAAAGTAGAGAGAAAGTGGAGAGAGAAACCTTCATATCCTTCCGATGAGGCAGTCATGATCGAGATCATCAGAGGTCCTATCAGGGTGACTCAATATGAATCAAGTGTTACAAATTTCGAATAGGATTGGACTGGAATCAGACCTACTGCACGAATTTCGGAGCAACCTCAATTCATCATATTTTTAATTCAAATATATCCTAAGATTTGTGATGCAATCAGAGAGAGTAGAAAGATTCTAGAGAGATAAAATCCACAAAAAAAGAGAAAGATCTAGAGAGAGAAAATAGAGAGAATCTAGAGAGAGAAAATGTAGAGAGAGAAGGTAGAGAGAGGAGAGAGGAAAGAGAGAGAAAAGAGGGAGAAAGGAGAGAGAGGAAAATTCTCTCTCTTCTTCTTCTTCTTCTTATTTTATTTTATTTTTATTTTTATTTTTTTCTTTTTCCTTTTTCTTTTCTTTTTCTTTTTTTTTCTTTTCTTTTCCTTTTTTTCTTCTTCTTCTTCCTTTCTTCTTTTCTTTTCTTTTCTTTTCCCGCAGCCTCCCTTGGCTGAAATAGGGGAGGACCGTGAGGTCCCCCCCCTCGGCGGCTCAGGCTCCGACGGCTTGGCCGGAGATCCGGCAACGACGGCCGACCGTGCGAAGCCGGTCGGCGATGGGGTTCGGCCGGCGACTCTTTTTTTTTCTCGAAAAACAGGGGATCCGTCCCCTTTCTTCATGATTTTCGGCCATTGGCCGATCACCGACGGTCGAGAACTCTCGAGGAAGAGAGATAGAGGGATGGCGGTGCTGTCCTAGGGATAAGATGCTGCAAACGGCGGTGCCGGCGGTCGGAAAAAAAAAAGAAAGGACTCGACCGAACAGGGAAAAACAGAGTCTTACCTTTTTCATGAGTTTTTCCGACGATCCTGACGGCCGGCAAGGGTGTGCGAGCCACGGAAAGAAGGAGAAGGAAGAGGAGATTTATAGGGTGTAGGGGAGGTCGAATCCGCCTTGGATTCGACCTCTCCACCGGTGATTTGGGTGGAAGAAGACTCCCAGCGGGAGTCTTCTTCATTCCTTTTTTTTTTTGTATGGGTTTGGGCTTTTTGGGTTGATTTGGATCGGGGTATTACACATATATATATATATATAAAGGGCTAAGTTATCTATGAGTTGGAGCTAGACCTGCTTATCTTTTTCCTGGCCCAACCTCTGAGCCTTTTTTTCAAGACCGAGTTTGTTATACATCGGGCTTTGGGCTTTTAGGCTGGACCTCTGATTTTCTTTTTTTTTATTTGAGATCAAAATAATTAATCATGCTTATCTATCAGAGCTGACATCACCTGCCGAGAGAAGGTGGGGAGGTTGGAAGGATATCGGGGCCCAAGAAATGGAGAAGAGGAAGCGCGGAGGCACGAAGGTGAGAAGAGGAGGCGCGGAGGTGAGAGGAGGAAAAGCCCTAGCCTGATTAGGAAGAACTGAGCACGCCAAGCAAGCGGGGAGGCGATGCTTGGGTGTGAGGCGGTAGTTGAGAGCGACAATGATTGCACGGAGCTTAACGATGAGGCAAAGACAATAGTTGGAATGGGTGCAGGAGTCGGCTTTCATGAAATTAGTAGAAGATCGAGAGTTTAGGACTGTCGGTGGGGTGGGGAGGTGGTGGCATGGTTTGTAGAGGTGGTGGAGGTCGTGGCATCGTGGGAGATGTATTGGTATTAAAAAGTTGAGAATCAAGAATAGGGACAGGATGGCTAGAGCTGCGAATCAAGGATTAGAGTTGGGAGAGTTAGGATTCTCGAAAAGAAAAGAAATAGGGATTGGGTTATGGTCCCTATTCCTTAGTCCTTGTGGACACAATTATAGAGTTATGGGTGGGATAGCCTACGAGACAGGTATTTGGAATTGAATATGGATCCGGACCGGGTCAATATAAATCCGAGCCCAGCCCGTTTAAAAATCTAGACTCGATTTTTAAGTCCAGTCCGACCTGTCAGGCTGAAAATCATAGTTCAAGCCTATTTTAAAAGGGCTGAGCTCAGACGGGTTGAACGAATAGTTTGAGTTTTGAGCAGGTTTAGTTGGAGCCGACTAGAAAGTGCTTTAGTCACGAAAAAGATCTAGCTATTGCCCTTCGCACCATTGGGAATAAAATATGGTTCAAAACTAGAAATGGTAGAATACTTTCTTCTATAAAAATAGATGAATATGTGATGCCCCTCTTCAACATTGTTCCCCTCCCCCCCCCCCCACTATAAGATTAGCAGATGGAAAAATTAAAATGAAGTGGTGGTAGATTTCTTCAAACAAAGAGTATTATCTTAAAAGGTTAGATTGCTAGCTCGCTCCACCTTGGTGGTTTAGTCCCAATTCAATCAGCTCCCTTTTTTTCTGGGTTTCATCTCATCAAATAGGAAGAGCTATAAAATTAAGAAAGTAAATGGAGATGGATATTCAATATTTTACTAATTCTCGAACCGAATAGGGTAGTTTTAACCATAATTAAATGGAGATGATTTTGGTGCTGGTTGAAAAATTAAAAATCATTCGATTTTTATTTTAGTAGTAGTTTTGATGATTCTTCGATCTTAAACTGAATCCAAATGATATTTAATATCCTTAATATTTTTTATATTTAGTGTAAATCTAAATTACTAACTCTGTAAGAATGATTGCATATTATTTTTGGATATATTTATTAGATGAATCATCTTTAAAAAAGTTATGAATAATATCTTTCATTTGTTTATTTATATATGTTGGGATAAACTGACTGACCTCTATATGCCGATCAATCTCCGGCGCAATCCGCTCAACACCCGACTCAAGCCCATTAAACAAAGACGATCCTGAAAGCGATTACCAACTTGACAGACCGACGCTACTCTCGACCAACCAACCGAATATCCCTCACCGAATCAAGATCGGTATGCGGCTAATGTTCGAACTCTACAGATAATAAACTACTTCGACCGTCGGTATTTCAGAGTCACTAACCGACAATCGACTCCCGACGCACAGTCGACCGACTCATTCAAATATATCATAACCATTACAGACGGTTACTCTACTGATATCGCAGCGTAATCCATAAAGATTAATAACCCACTATGAGATTATCGCTCTGTGATTCTACACCGCTAAATGCGGGACCATATCCGACAGTTACGACGATCTACTCTATAAAAAGGGGTAAGATAATAAGTTTCGATAAGCCATTTTTCATGCTGAGCTCTGTCACCGTTCTCATTCATTCTACTGTTGTCCAGTCTCCCTCTCTGACTTAAGCATCAGAGGGTTTCCGTCGGAGATAACTTCGGTCAGTGTAGACTTTATTTTGTAGGTGTTCGTTTCCGACGACAAGCGACGAGGGTGTTGACCGCAACAAATTGACGCGTCAGAAAGAGAGAGAGCTAGAAGAAAACTCGCAATAATGAAAATCAGAGCTCAATGATCTGCGACGATCGGATCGGCGAGACACTCTTCTCACCGAGAAGAGGCTCTTCTCCGGCCTCCGATAGCAGAGCTCAGTTCTCCACGCCCTGTGGTTACTACAGACGTCCAAATTGCTGCAATCGTGCAGCAAATGAATGTACTCACGGAGGCAGTTAAAAATCTCCAATAGCAGCAAACCTAGCCACCGCAACCGCCGACGGAGCAATCGATGGCACACTCAATGCCATCCAGACACAGCCCTCGCCATCCACGGCGATCTTTGCCGCCTCTCTCAGAACGGCCATCTCGGCTCTCTCAGCGGGATGAGCAACGGCACTCGCGGCACTCTCGATGCGCCACCCACCATTCACGGCATCCTTCTCCTTCCTAGTTAGATCGAGCAAAGAAGAAAAAGCGAGTGCGAGCACCGTCTGCCTCTCTCTCTAATTCATCAGGAGGATCAACCCCTGGAGTCTCCCACCACCGACGGTTTGAAGATTACGAACGTAAGTTTGAGAAAATCGACCGCTGACTCGCCCAGCTCTAGACATACGGTCAAAAATCTTTAAATAACTTTGATTTTCATATCATCCAGCCTCTCTCCCAACTCATCCTGGACGAACCGATCCCGACTAGGTTCAAAATGCCACACGTGGAGCCTTATGACGACTCTATCGATCCAATCGATCACCTTGAGAGCTACAAGACTCTCATGATAATCCAGGGAGCAACCAACGCCCTCCTATGCATCGGCTTCCCGGCTACGCTTCAGAAAGCTGCTCGAATTTGGTACTCCGAACTTCAGTCGAAAAGTATTCACTCCTTCAGATAGTTGGAACATTTCTTTGTGGTCCATTTCAGCACTAGTCGGAGTCGTCACGAACCTCGGATAGTCTCTTTTCGATCAAATAAGGAGAGACCGAAACACTCCAAAATTTCGTGGCATGATTCAATGCGGCCACAGTTGAGATCAGGGACCTCAACGAAAATATGGCCATATCGACCATGAAAAGAGGTCTGAGGGAGTTCTGATTCACGTACTTACTGGATAAGACCCTCCCTCAGACGTATGCTGAACTCTTAGAGCGTGCGTACAAATACATGCACGCGAACGAAGGAGCTTCTGACCGGCGCCAGACAGAAAGCAAAGGTCAGAAGAAAAAGCAAAAGAAGAGTGGGGCTCCAGTCGAATCAAGTAGGCCCCCATCCGATAAACAAGCCTCACCCCGACGATGGAGTCCAAAACTGACGTATAACAGGTATGATTCCTATACCCCTCTCTCTGCTCCTCGTGCACAGATCCTCATTGAAATTGAAAGGGCGGAATATCTACGGCACCCTCCACTGATGAAAATGAAGAACCGTGATCGAAGGAAGTAATGTCGATTTCATCGCGACTATGGTCACAACATCGAACAATGCATCTAGCTCAGGGATGAAATAGAGGCTCTGATACGACAAGGCTACCTCAAAAAATACTTGAGGGATCCGCTGACTCAACATCCCATCGATCGACGATCTCAACCAACTGAGGAAGCTGTAAATAATCAGCCGACTGCAGGGGTCATCAACATAATCTTCGGATGATCGAATCGAGGGGCAACTTTCGAAGAAGAGTCGGCGAAACGACAATAACTAAATGTAATAACTTTTTCGAAAGAGGATGTTCAGAGAATCCAAATCCCTCACGATGAGGCTATTGTTATTCCGACAATTAGCTAATAAAAATATGATGAATGTTTTATTCTACTCAACTTTCTTCCAAATGTAACTACTCAGAGAATCAACTGCATTTATGTCGATCATATTTTGATCCTCTTGTAAAAATCGACATTCCGACTGTAATTTTAAAGCGACATCAAGACTGAAGGCTTCCACTGTAAAAGTCAGAGGATCGACTATCTCGACACCAACTACGTTTTGGTTCCTTTGCAGAACCAACTTATCGACTTCAACGGGGGTCCAGCGCTGGCGATGCAGATCTTCTCTACAAAAGCCGCGTTGCCCCCATAGTCAGCTGTCCATCAAAGCGACTGACTAATTTGCCGACTTAGTATCAACTAAGAAAGGCAAAATACCAAGACGACCAAGGTCGGATTGAAATTATACCAACATGGCCACAGCCAGTCGAGAGATATTTTGCTTACCACTGTTTATCAAACAATACGACGTATAAACCCGATCAAGGTCCAGGTAATGGATATTCGACTTACTATCGTTGTCCTAGCTAAATACGTCGGAAACTATATGACCAGCAGATTCTATAAAGATCGCGAAATGGTCGGATCTATGATCTACATTCAAAAATTATCCTACAAATAGACATCTTAAACTCGACGATACAGAGGAACATTTCAAAACAAAAGCACTTCTTTCATTATCAAAAAGAAAAGATTACAAAATGGGACCGAAGTCCAATTACGACTTTCTTTACAAAAAGAAAAATAAAAAATGCCAACTAGGCTTCATCATCGTTCTTCTCCCTTTGTTCGAGAGTAGCGTCGCCGACTTGAATGATTTCGGGCTCGATCGGTACTTCTTCTTGTGTCGGGGCAACTTCTTCTTCAACAACTCCATCTTCTGATCTTGAAGGGATGATGCTGCTCAAATCGAGGTTCGGGTATAATTTTTCGACTGCATCACAGTCATCTTCATATTCGACGCAGTACGAAGCGAAGCCACTTTCAAGGATCTCTTCCTTAAATTCTTTCAAACCTCGAAAATCCTCGACTGTCTGACCCAATGCTTCTCTAGCCGACTCTGCTTCTGCCTTTGCCAAATCAGCATCGGCTCGAGTGGACGACAATTCTTCCTTAGCCAGCGTCAGCCTTTCCAGGTTGGCCCGATGATGCCCACGTTCAGCTTCGAGTTCTTCAATATACCCATCTCGCTCTCATTGAAGCCGGTGGAGAGAATACCTCTTACTCTTGACCTGCGCATCAAGAGCCGAAATAGCCTCATGAGCCGACTTAAATTCGGCCCCCTGAGGATGCCAATTCGTCGGTGAGTCGGGAAAACTACTCCAGTAGTTTAGCTTCCTGCTCCACTGCCGACTTGAGTTGTTCAAGCGTGGCCATTTTCTCGACATCAGCGGCTGTCACCTTATTCTTCCATGCACTCCAGATGTTAGCGAACTTCATGTAGTCGGCCTCCAGATCAGACATATCGTGGATCAACTGTAAACAAAGGATTGGTCAGTTAGGAAAAAAAGAGGAGAGAGAAAGAAAGAAGTTTATCAAAGAAATTTACCTCGATGATTGTCGGGTAAAAGGATGAGAATATATCGACAACTGACCGCTTCTTCCGGTGCTCCCAATCAACCGGAAGAAGAGTCGCCTGGCACAATCGCTTGGCTAATACAGAATTGGCCAAGGCCGATTCACCCTCAGGCACTTGGAGGTCGAAGTGCACCGCATGGCCCTCCAATGCGGCATCATCCGTTGATGCCGCTGGAGCTTTCCCCCGATCTCTTGTCGGTGGCCTCATATTCGAGAGCAAGGGAAAACTTGAGCTCGACTGCACCCCAGCTGAAGGAGCAACTGGTGAAGCTGCAAATTGCTCGGGCTTTCTTGCCTCGGCCCGAACCTCCTCAGATGGCGGAACCATCGATGTTGCTTCTGCGGTTCCCCTTACCGCCCTCTCCTCGAACGGCACAGCAGGGGGCACTGTCGAAGCTGACGGTGCCAAGACAGGTTCAGAACCCGATACCGATGGGACATCAGGTTCTGCGACTGACGTTGAAACACCGATTGGGGCTGGAGCTTGGTGCCTTTTTGGCAGACGCGAAGGCCCGACCTCAGATGCTGCTCTCTTCTTGACAGCGTACTGACGGATGTCGGCATTTGACACACATACTCTCTGCTGCATTGCTGCAATTACAACGGAGGTCAGCGCAAGTCAGCAAGCAAGAAAAAAATTAAGAGTAATAGACCAACCGTACCATACCTAGGCGAGGAACCGAATTGAGGCCAGCATCATAAAGGGCCTGTTCGGTTACAAGCTCTTTCTACTTCGGAACCGACATATCTTTCAGCTGATGAAAGTCCTTCTAATCATCGACTTCTACTCGACTGTTATTATTGGGACCAGTTCGGGGATTGCCCCAACGAGAAGGAAAACCCCAAGGAAGAGAAGAAGAGGTGAAGAAAAATTACTTCTTCCATTCATGAATGGAAGATAGAAGATCGATGATAAATGAAAGATCTTTTCGGGGGTTGAAGAACCACCACTCTCGGGCCTTCGGGTGAGGTCAGAGGACAAAGAAAGCCCGAAAAAGAGAAGGGCGAGGGACGATCGGCAACATCCGACACAACAAAGCAAAGCTGATTATCAGTCGGACCGAATTCGGTGCCAGCTGATCCGGGCAAAGTCCATAGTAATCTAAAATATTTCGAACCAATTTCAGAATCGAAAATTCGTCCGGAGATCTTCGACGTAGAAGGCCACCTGGCCCGATGGCGGGTTGTTCACCCGACCATCAACCCCAGGAGCAAAAAGTTAAAACTGTTCTGGGATACAAAATTATCTCCGGAGTCGTTCAACATTCGGTTCCGAAAGTGAAGAGGCCTCTACGTCTTGTCTCGATTAGGATTCATCAGTCGGATTCTCTGGCTGATCTTCCTGGAAAGGAGAAACCCTAACCATAAGGATGACTCTAAAGAAGACAAGAACTTCAAGGAAAAGGATTCGAAAGAAAAGTTAACCTGAGCTGGAGCAACAATCTTGGGCATTGGAGCAACGATCCGGCAGAGTCCCAGCACTAAAAATAATGAAAGTGAAGATTTGGCTGAAAGCGACCCTATATATAGGATCCCTCAACGATCAAGATGAAAGCGGTCGAATCAAAGATCACATCGGATGATGATACGTGACAACATCTCGGCCGACCGTGGGTCGGACGGTTCGACGCACCTGCACTAGATCAAATTATGTTACCCCCATCCATGTGAACAACTCTGAGCCAATAACACTCTGACACGTGGCAGAAATCCACAAGCTGAAATTAAAATGCATGATGTCGGTTCGCCTTCCCAATGTAACAGCTGGCGTCGACTCACCTTCTGCAAACGACGTCTGACACCAGATCTCCTTGCTGATGTGACAGTTCGAGGATGACAAAATGGATGATCGACCGTATTCCAGAGAATGTGACGGTAGAACCAAGACTCGACATGATAGATAATAACTCCTCTCGTCTAAAGCAACTGATCACGTGACTACGCATGCGATAACTCGACATTGGACTCGAGAGTGGGGGGGCAACTATTGGGATAAACTGACTGATCTCCATATGCCGACCAATCTCCGATGCAATTCGCTTGGCACCCAACTCAGGCCCATTAAACAAAGACGATCCTGAAAGCGATTATTAACTCGACAGACCGACGCTACTCTCGACTGACCAACCGAACACCCCTCACCGAATCAAGATCGGTAGGCGGCCGATGTTTGAACTCTACAGACAATAAACTACTTCGGCCATTGGTATTTCAGAGTTACTAACCAACAACCGACTCCCGACGCACAATCGACCGACTCATTCAAATATATCTTAATCGTCACGGACGGTTACTCTACTGATATCACGGCATAATCCATGGAGATTAATAACCCACTACGAGATTACCGTCCTGTGATTCTACGCCGCTAAATGCGGGACCATATTCGACAGTTACGATGATCTACTCTATAAAAAGGGGGTAAGGCAATAAGTTTCGGTAAGCCATTTTTCGTGCTGAGTTTTGTTACCGTTCTCATTCATTCTACTGTTGTCCAGTCTCTCTCTCTGATTTAAGCATCGGAGGATCTCTGTCGGAGACAACTCCGATCAGTGTGGATTTCATTTTGCAGATGCTCATTTTCGATGACAGACGATGAGAGAGTTGACCTCAACAATATATAAAAATTTTAAATAACATAAAAGTCGAACAATTTTTTGCTTTTCCTTTTTTTTTTTTGATGGAGACTATTGTTTTTTGGTTACTGGTGGAGTTAATTTAATAAATATTTTGTTTCTTATAAAATTGGAAAAGCCATGTCAACAATTGATATTCCCGTTACCTAGCAAAAGAACTGCTGATTTCTACTTGCCTGCTCTTGCTTTGACTATAGTGTTCCCTTGTTGATCCAGCGAGCAATCTTTAGTTAGAGGAGAGATCATCTTATTTTTAATTGTTTTTAGGACAAATTTGGTTAAGGGAGAGTTGCGCTTTGGAATGGAATGAGATTGTGTGACTTTAAATCTAGTTGTTTGACCGGAGAGAGTCCTTTCTCATTTATATTTCAGGAGGAAATGAAAATGCCACAGTATAGTGAAACTCAATCTTAGTTTGCTTCCTCATATTCAAATCTTATTCCACTCGATTGACTTAAAAATTAATTTTTTTAAAACATTCTTTTTATTTAATTGATTCTAAAAAATATCTCAATAGGCCACTCTATTTTAATCACAAACTAAATATATTAAAAAATATAAATATTTTGATTCATATTTTATTTTATTTTAATTTTGATTTCAATCACAAATCAAATATAACTTTGGAGTTATTGGCAACTTCTTCAACTTGCAGCATAGAAAGATAAAAAATGAAAAAAATAAATTAAATATAAAGTTCATGGGTATCCCCTGATATCTATTTGGCAATTAAATCACAAACCAACTCAGAATAATCAGCAACCAGGATGTGAGTGGACCCGTCAAGCTTTTCTGATCCAACGTTAATCTGATCAAATTGAAGCAATCCAATTCGTTAAGGCCATACTCATGAGTAGCCGATACAACCAAAAATATGCAAATACCCTTTTTTTTTTTTTTTTTTTTTCCGTATGTGCACTCATTCACATGCACGTGCACGCTGGTCCCAAACTTGAGTTTTGGAGGGTTAAATGAGAAAGGTGATGCGGAGGCTGCAATCTGGGTTAGGTTTGCTTCATCGGAAGTATTATTTTTTTCACTTTTTTGAGGAAAATAGGAGCGTATGTTATTCGTTTATCATAGTCTATTTCTACGTTATGATGCATTGGTGCGTGCTTTCAAACTCTACCCACTTCGGTACTTTTGTTTTTATCAGCTATCAAATCTAATTTGTAGGAAATCTTCAACAAATCTACAACTTGCAAACATGCTTTTGGTCCCTACTTCCAATAATGCTATGCATTTTTTTCTTTTGTTCTTGGTAGGCCTAAGAAGTATTTGGATAGATTTTAATTTGGGTAAGTTACAAAAAAAAAAAAACCTTGAAATTTATATTTATTACACTTGTATCCAATTGTTTGGAAAATCAATACTTATACTTAGTTAACTTAATGACGTTAGTGAAACCATTTATCTCATATGAAAAACTGAAATTATCATTAAGTGGGGAAGGGGATACTAACGTTTTCTTATGTCTTTGGTTTGTTGTTATATTACTTAAGATTATTTTGATCATTTTTATTTTTTTAAATATAGCATTTGGATCCCATTTCAAGATTAATGGTTTGATTTATGTTCTATTAAATATGAGTTAAAATATTGAATTAAAAAAAATCTCAAGAGTTAAGCATTAGTTGTTTTTCAAAACTACTGAATGTAAGTATAATTTATTTCTAATATTAGATGAGTCGGATAATTTACTCTTTTCATTTTGTTTTCAAACCTATTTCTTTTGTAAATAGTTCTTAGGTTAGAGTATGCATTGCAAAAAATAAGAAGCAACATCAGTAGTTATGCCAACTCATGTAGCAAATGTCATAGAAGATTCCATACAATGATTTGGTGGCTTAAATATTTGGACAAATATCTTATACTTCCACATCACATGGTGACATGTAGTTCAAAACCAATCTCGGGGGATTGAATTTGATATGACTTGATCTAGAGAAAACCCAATCTCCATAAGAGTATCTTTGATAATGCAAGTATGGCATAATCAATTGATTTAGTTTATCTATTTGTTGCAATATTAATAAGTGTAGTAAATATCCATAAATAAGAAAGAGTTGGAAACATGTTTTAGTATTATTATTCAATCATGGTGATAGATTAACTCAAACTTTTTATTAGGTACACACTTTTCAATATCCACAAAATAGAAATTTATGTTTTTAAAATGGAATTATTAATCCAATTTCTTTTTGAGATTAGAAAGGGCTAAGCCCCGCCGTTAATCTTGTACTTACCCCAACATTTTAGGTTTGCTTCTTATAAAATCAAACCTTTATCCCCTTGTCCAGGTAGCAAGAAGCCAAGAATTGATACCATTTGAGCAAGCACATGGTGATTGTTGATTTAATAACTTGATAATTACTATAGAGGTAAAAAAATGCATCAAGGCTCTCGTTATGCATGCACAAATTTTTTTTTGTCACATGGCATAAGTAGATTGATATAATTCATAACTTTGTTGCCATGCATGCTGGGGTTGATTGACAATTTAATCACCAAAATAACATTTGTAGGCTCAAGGTTTTCATCTATGCATAACTAGTGCCCTAAGTATTTATTAACTATCATGTTGGTTTAAATTATTTTCTAATCATAAATCATTCTAGAAGAAATAAAAGATAACAATTAATTATTTATTTACATAAAAAATAATACCTTACTAATTAAAAAAATGGTGACAATGTAGAGCCACATACATTACTCGAGATAATCAAGCACGAATATAATTTATATGTAGAACAACTCTTTTTAGGGTATCTTGAGAAAAAAAAATTTTTTTTAGTATTTATTTTAACTTTTATATTTTTTTTGCTACTATCACATTATCTCATTATATTTGATGCATCAAAGGTTTATCTTAAAATAGCTCAATAAAATAAGGAAGGTTTTGAAAAATCTAACTATTGTGATGTATTTGGGAAATCCAATAAAATTGGACTAGATTTCTTGTTGTATGATAGATTACACAACTTATTTAAATAATGCCTATCAACTTTATCTTTTTTTCCAACTCAAATCTTGAGGAAAAAAAATCTCTATAAAGGTCTATTTGGATGGTTAAGCCCAAAATTTTATGAGATTCATGGCCCAATCATAAAAAATATTCGATTATAAGTAGGTTAAATTCTATATTTATAAGTATTTAGGATCATTTTTGAGTGGGCTGATCCAGATCCTATAGAGAGAAAAAAATAATCATTCAAAAAGTGATTCTAGATACTTATAAATAAATGATCTGATCTGCTTATAATCCATTATTTTTATGCTTGAATCATGAATTTCATAAAATTTTAGGTTCAACCATCCAAACAAATTTTTTTTTTTTAAATCCTACAATACAAGAAACTCATTTATGAAGTTTAGGCCAAGACTAGCACGAGCTTAAAAAAAAAAAGAAAAAAGTGCTAGGTAGTTTTTTTTTTTTTTATAGCAAGATCTCCTTAATTTCTATAGAAAATTCAGCCCCATCGCTGAATTTTCCAAAGATGCTCTAAACTAGGAAACAAAATTTTTGTAGAACAAAAATTAGCGAAGCACCAAGCGAAAATATTTCATGTCTACATTTTAAAATGGAAGGGGTCTATTTATATAAAGCAGCAAATATGACTCGAGCGTCATGACTAGAGTTGTCAATTTGAATTGGATCCATCGGGTTGGCCCACCTCGCTATGTAAATAGGATGGATTGGATTTATATTTTAGCAATCGGTTTAAAAGCGGGTCAAATGATCCGTCCTGTTTGGATCGACGGGTCGAGATGGATCAGAGCGGACTGATCCATCTTTTTTTATTTATATATATATATATTTCAAAAAATGATTCTAATATTATTAAAGAGATAATTGATGAAGAAGAAAAAAAAAATGAAGAATTGAATGATAAGGACTACAATAATAATATGGAAGATAATTTTTTGAGATTTTAATTTATTTTTAAATTAATTTAAAATTTATAAATTTGAATTATATTAAATATTTAATTTAAATTTGATAATTTTATTTTATGGCTCTAAAAATTGAGACTTGAGATTTTGATAGGTTAATTTAAATTTAAATTAAATATAAAATTTAATTTATATTATTATTTATATTTTTTTTAATTTTGATAAATTAATTTATTTAATTTATGATCCATAATGAATCGAATCGAGTTGGAGTTTTTTCTATCCACCAGGTCAGCTCGTCCCGATCTGTTTAGAAACGGGTGGGGACGGACCGGCCCGTCTCTAGCCGGCGCTCTCTCTGAAGCGCTTCTTCCCCTTCCCATGGCGCTCTCTCTGAGCGCTTCTTCCCCTTCCCTCTCTTGTTCTTGATGTCCTTTCTCCCCTCGAATTCATATTTCCTCCCCCGCCAATCTAGCCCGCCCACCGACGTCGAGATGTCCCATGGAGGCGCCGCCCCATCCCAACACTCCTCCCAGTCGGACATCCACGAGATCCAGAACCTCAACAACGCCAGCGTCCAGTCCGGCCCAGCCGCCGTCCTCCCCCCCGGCCCCCCAGCTCTCCTCGTGTCCCCATCCCTGTCTCTTCCTTCCCCTTTGTCCCCTCCGGTCTTTCCCCGCTGCCCTCATCCAACAGGAAGCCGCTGCCGGCTCCCCCGCGGCCTTCCGGGGTCCCGTCCTCCGCTTGCGGATCCTCTGGCCAGGGCATCGCCGCCGATGGATTCGGACCACCACCCAACACGCTGACGGAGCCCGTCTGGGACACCGTCAAGAGGGATCTCAGACGGATCGTGACCGATCTGAAGCTGCTGGTGCTCCCGAACCCTAACTGGGATTCTATCATGGTCCCGAACCCTTCTTCATCGTATTTCTTGGGCTCATTCTATCATGGTCGGCCACGGTGAGAAAGGTACTATGAAGCGCCAGATTATTATAGTTTTCTTTCCTGATGGTTTCCAGCTATTTCATATTTGTTCTTAGGATCTTGGAAGAACACAAGGGCCCTCGTCGAATGTATCCATATGTTAAAAGAGAAATGGAATATTAATCAGGGTTTGCAAATTGGTCTCTTGATTCGTTCCCCTCATCGCATTTGTCTTGCCTAGATCTTGGACGAATGCAGCGCTGCTTTCATTTGATATTACCACTCGTAACAATAAGGTTTCTAAGCTTCAGTCTTGGTGAAATAGTATATCTTGAATAATGATCAAGGGAAAAGGTTGGTAAAAGAATGATGATATTAGGATATCAAAACTGTTTAATGAAGGTTTATGTGCAAAACTGGCGGTTCTTGGATGTGAATTTGGTTTCTGATAGGGTTGGCTTTTTCAAGGAAGGGATGGTCTCTGACATGGTTGGTTGAAAGTTCTATTTTCTATTATAGGAGGTAAAGAAACTAAGGAAGAGTGATAATGAAATTGTTTCTCTGATGGTTCACTTTGATCATTCGATGAGACTGGGTAGGCCCAGATCTGATCATTTTTTTCTTCTTTTTAATTTCTTGGTACAGAATTGAGGCTGTCAACTTTTCTTTCTTGGATGCATGTGCTTGGTGCATCCTAAGTTAGAGACTTGGATTAAGGGCGTAGTTACATGAAGGAGATGGAATCTACTGAAATATCATTTTAGAGAATTTTTTAAATTTGGTCAAGGAAGTCTGAAAATTTGAAGAAAAGAGGCATTTGAGAGCTTGATTAAAATTTAAGCAAATCAAATGTTAGCACAGATATGTGCCTCTGATGCAGATAGGAGATGGGAATCTGATAGCGGTTAGTGAAATTTGGAGTATGTTATAAGTAGGAGAAGAAAGGGTGAAGAATTGGTTTGGAGATTTTATATAAGAATGGTTTGATTGTTGGGCAGGGATTTATATGCCAACTTATTTTACAAAATGGCAAATGAGAGGAGAAAGATTTTTTTTATATAAGATAGGAGAAAACAAGGTTTATAAAAGATAATAAATTACTACAGGTGGTTGAGTATCTTGAATGTTTGGATAGAGGGGTTGCACATTAATGTCATTGATGGTTTTCAGAGAGAGGAGCTTGAGAAGTGTTAGATGAAGAGAAAATAGGTAATGGTGTCTGTTATGGTAGTGGAAAGGGCATCTTTAGTCCCACATCGGTTATAAGTCAAGAGAGAGTATGGCTTATATGGATTAAAAACTTCTTTCCCACATGAGGCATCTTTTAAAGGGTAAAATTGTGAGGCTCTAAATGATCAAAGCCCACTGAAGTCTTAAGGCCCACTGAAGTCTAAAGATGGTCATGAGCCAAAACGGATATTACCTCACGTATGCGGATGCAGAGTCAACCCAACCATCCAAGCTATTCGATCTTTTAACCTTTGACCACAACATTGGCGTTGTCTGTGGGATAAAGGTTCATGCCCACACGCACATACTCCCTTTGACTGGGGGACTATGTTGTGGTAGTGGAAGGGGCATCTTTAGTCCCATATTGGTTATGAGTCAAAATGGAGTATGCCTTATATGGATTGGAACCATCTCTCACGTTAGGCGTCCTTTGAAAGACAAAACCGTGAGGCTTTAAATGACCAAAGCCCACTGAAGCCTAAAGATGGTCATGAGCCAAAGCGGACAATACCTCACGTATGCGGGTGCGTAGTCAACTCCAAGCACTCAGATGTTACATTTTGGCTCACAGCCGACCAACTCGCCGGAGATCTGTGGCAATAGTGTCCATCATGTAAGAATTGAAGTTTTCTAGTTTTATCTTCATTACAAAGACACCAAGGATTGCCTAGCAAACCCAAAATTTCATACCATAAAAGTTTGCCTTTGAGCTTGATGCTTAGAAACACGAAGATCATTCTTAGCCCAACTAGGTTTTGCTTGGCAAATCACATGAGCTTGCATGCATATGCTTGGAACAACCTTCAGAAGGCATGCTAAGATGGGAAAAACTTGTACTGAGGAGAGAACAAAGTTAACTTATGTGTAATTTATCTTTAGGAGGACAAAACATGAAAAGTAACATCTTTGTGACTTCGCAAGGAAGGTATCGTATTGGGTTTGAATAGTGGTGACAATGTATAACCCACCTTGGCAAAGTGACTTGCAATCAATATGAGTAAGTTTGTTCAGGTATGGTATAATTTCGTAAATAGGTGAACCTAAATTAACCCATTTATTAAATGGGTTAGGTTTGGGTTTAGTTTCCTAACCCATCTAACCTGTTTCAACCTGTTTAATAATTAAATCAGATGGATGTAACTACAACCCACCATTTAAAACTTGTTCAACCCATTTAAAATCCATTTAACATGGATATGTTTATTAAGCAGGTTATGCAAGATGGCTTGGATGTGGATTTGCCTTCTTAATAAATAAATTTGATTCAAGTTGACAATTGCCTAACCCAGCCCATACCTGACTAGTTTTGAAGTTTCTTAATTGTTCTTTTGGCAAGGTGAAGGATTGGTTGTTACTTGTTAGTGTGGAACAGGTGGTGAGAGGTTTAAAGAAGTTAAAAAGTTTCAGCATTTCGCCTTCTCGTCAACAAATAGTATAAAAAATTGATGTTTTGGAATAATAAGTGTTAAGATTTCCAGGATGCTTGAAGATGCATTGTGCGGTTTGCTGTACATCAAAGCTATGAGGATGTCATTCTCCTTAGGTCTGAATTATATGGACATTACCTGTTCCTGCGTTCTCTATCTTTCACTCTGTAGTTTGTATCTTGCTTTTCTATGATACCTTTTTAAGGAAATTGCTGCATCTTGCACTTTCTCCTTGACCGCTTAAGTTTTTATTGATGTTAAATCCCCTCTTTTTAGGTTTGACTGATATCGGCATTAGCTATTCTTGTTTTTTTTTTTTTCCTCTTTTGCTCTGTAGTTTATATCTTTCTTTTCCATTCTAGCTTATTAAGGAAATTTCAGGCATCTTGTTCTTTCTCCTTGATTGGCTTCAGTTTTTTATTGATTTAGTATGATGTTAATTCCCCATGGTTATTGGTATTGGTCTTGATTCCTGATCTTTTGAACTTTACATGAAAAGAGTTTGGTTTTCATATACATTCTTGGAAAGGTAAATCTGGTTTTTGGTGTCTTTCATTCAAGTAGCCATACCTTTTGGTCCCCTTTCCTAGCTTTAGTTCTTAAAATATTTGTCTTGGACAAGTTGACTCACTATCATTGATGTCCTCCTTGTTGAAATGAGTAGGCCATCTCAATAAAATCAGCTGCTTAAGTGATTGATAATCTTGAGCAACGGCCCAAGGACAAAAGAAGATGCAATTTTCCTTTTGGGTGTGCTCTTAGTTCTTTTATACACTGACAATCAATGGCAAGGGAAACAAGAATCACAAGTTGGTAGTTTTTAATGCCCTCGTTGAAATGAGTTGAACATCTAAAATGTCATAGTTTGCTTAGGTGCTTCTACAACCTTGAGGAAGGGTTTTAAGAAGATGAATGATGCCATCTTTGGTGCGAGATTAATTCTTTGCTTTAAGTAATCTTTTCTAGTTAGTTCCGCTTTTAGAGGTTGGATTATAAGGTTATTTTGTTGTGGAATATCTTATTTTCTTTGCTTTTCTCATTGTACTTTTCCTTAGTTATTAGGCTGTATATCTTGAGGACTCACTTTCAGAACTCGAACACATGTTAACAGGAAAGTTTTCCTCCCAGCAGGTTCCCTTTACTAGTTTTGTTAAATCTGAAACCTTGGGTTTTTGATTGGGGGCTTTGTGAAGATGAACTTGAGAGGTAACCACATCATCGGTTTTGACCTTAAGGAAAAGGAGCTGGGCCCTTTGCTAGTGTCGGCCAATTTCTTGATAGTGAGTAAGGTAATTGGAAGGGTGAAAATTTTCATAGAATCATCTTGAGTTTTTTGCCTTGGAGTATTCTATGCACCTTGGAGTGTTCTATGCTTTTACAATTTTTTTTCCAGGAAATGTTGAGCTTTATGTAAAGCTTCAGTAAGTTGGTAATCATCAGAGATAAGGCAATGGCACCAGTCCTGTCAAAGGTGCTCTAGGCACTTTGCTGTGCGTGCCAACGAGGTGCAGAAATCCTTTAGTGTCTCAACTAATCCCCAGCCAGGGCAGGTTTACTAACATGACACCTAGGCAAGTGCTTGGGGCAAAGCAATATGCATTTTGGGCAAGTGCCTCTCCAATGTCTAACACTCTCCTTCCTGTCCTGTTTCACCCATTCTATCAGAGCTTTTTTGGCTTGATTTTGATACTAATTTTGGTCTTTTGGAGCCCTTGTAAATTAAGGGTTGTTCTAGGATATTCAATGGTTCAGTGTTTTGTGGTATGTGTTTTTTAGAACCATGAAACATGTTTTAGGAAGTGGTATTTTGCTGTTATGTTGGAACTTTAAAGTTATTTTAAGACGTCTAGTGGTTTAGTTGTGCTGACTTTTGTTTAAAATGCATTATGGCAAGTGGTGCTTTGATGTTATGTGCTGTAAGATATGAAACATGACATCAAATGCTCAAAATTATCATGATTTAAGATGTTGAAATCTGAATAAGTAATCTTATGATGTTTGCATTATTTCCAAATACAAATTGTATTTTTTTCTAGTGCAATTGTTAAATTTTTTATAGATTAGCATGTGCTTTCTTCAGGCGAGTGCTTTTTGGCGTCTAGTGTCTTGGGCAATATGAGGGTCTTGTCATCTTAAGGGTTTCTTTTGCTTTTGTCAACCTTGCATTGGTGGAATCTTCTTGTTACCTTTTATATGTTGAAGAGTGCGAGCATTTAAATGATGTTAATCAGTGTACACCGTACCACCACAAATTGCCTGGTTTTGAGTGTATCGAATTATACCAAGGGTGAACCGGCATGGTTTTGTCTCTTGATGTGAGAAATCAGGCAAGGGAAGGAGAGAGAGGAAAAGACGGAGGGAGGGAGAGGGAGAGGGAGAGGCTGAAAGAGACTCTTCCACCACTCGGAAAGAGGAAGAGAGGGCTTGGAACCCCACCCCCACCCCCTCCACCCTTGCGGCCGTCGTTTCATCTCGAAACAGGGATCCCTATTTCTCCATTTTTCAAATTGGAGTTAGGAAATGGTTTGCCAGCTTGCTATGGTAAGTTGGCAAACTATTTGCCAACTTTAGTTCAAAAAAACTCAAAAAAGATTTAGAGGTTGTCCCCATCCCATACCGTTCTGGTTGCCTATCCGTATGGCTCCTAGTATCAGTTAGGCGAGCCTTGATGTTAATCACTAGAATTTGTCATTCCAACTATCTTGGAGTTGGTCTGACCATTTAGTAACTCAGTGGGTTTTTTCATGGGCCTAGGCAGGTCAATAAAATAGAACTGAGTTGGCTACATGGGCTTAGATCAAGCATATCGGGACAATAGGGAATTAAAAATCAAGGGAGGATGGTTCCAAGATGCTCCCAATTCACTTTTTTTTCCTCTTCTCGAAATTTATTATGCATGCATCTGAATGATGTTTGAATTTCTGATCACCATCGGGATACTACTGCTATAACTTTGATTCACAACCACCAACTCTTATCATCAATGACCAATTATCTTCTCAGCTGGGTCGTTGTCTCCTCTAATTAACCTTTCTGCAAGAGTTCTGCTTTTTATTCACAATCTGCAGCATGATGAATTGAGCATGAAGTAAGGTGACATCCATTCAGGAATATGTAATGCTGTTAGATAGTTCATATATAATGGTGGTTACTTGTCATTGGCAATCTATCATGTAGATGATCATTGTGGCAGATGACTTGTATATGTCATAATGAGGTTTGCCATTATGGTCCCACATTAGATTGGATAATTGTTTGTTGGTCTATGTCCACCCGCTCATGAAAATCTATTGAGACAATTAGTTGGTAAGTGTTAATTGCTTGATTGTGTCCAATGCATCTAGTAACCTGAAAGTCTCACAAAAATTAGTATCTTTGGAAGGCTACAATGCAGTTCTCTACTTTTAGCACTGATTCTGATGTTCTGTCCACAGTCATGCAAGCAAATTTGTCCACTATTCTGTCATGAATATCAGTCGAAGCTTATGGAGACACTCCTGCAGGCTATGCTGTCTTTGCTTCTTTTCATAAACATTGCTCTATCAGTCACAAAGGGTATGCTTCTAATTAAAGGGGGTTTGTTTTATAATCCTCTTAATATTTCAATATCAAAAGAGAAGTCAACAATATGGTGCACTCAAACATGCTCTGCATTAGTTATCTTTAAACATATGCTTGTTTAATTTTTAATCGGTACAATTAGCATTAGCCAAATAGCCTTCTTATTCACAACAGTAGTTCATATTTTTTAAGTTTACATTGGTACTCTTGACTGTAATCCTGTATGTCAGGCATCCTTTCTTCATAGCCACACAGCATGCCTTCACTTAACAGTTCTTTTTATTCTACCTATTCTCATTGTTTCTGCTAGTGATTCAGAAGAATATTGTTCAACTGTTCAATTGCACTTTTCATCTAATTTTTATTAATTTTTTTTTCTCTGTGTACAATTCATGAAGTCATGTCTATAACAGCTGTAAAGTGCCAGTTACTTTTTATGGGATTCTTTTGATGTGCAACTTATGTTGATAGTGAACTTGTGCTTCTGGTTAGAAAAATATTAGAAAATTGTTGTATACAAGTCATAGTTGCTATGAGGGGAAATGGATGTAGGAAACAGTAAGGTTTTATATCAGGGGGCATGGGGGTGTTCCGGTTTCTCTATGGAATGAGAATGCCTCATTCTCTTGCCTTGTCCTGGTGGTAGTCTTGATGAGTCCGGTAGGTACCCTCCACCTCTCTCCCCTTTCTCTCTTTCATTCATTCATTCTTTCTGTCTTCTTTCGTTTCTTTCTTCCTTTTTCCTTACCTTTCTTTCTTTCTTTTTTTTCTTTGTTCTTTTTCTTATGCTTCTCTTTGCTTTTTCTTTCTTTCCCTTTTTTTTTCTTTTTTCTCTTTCTTTTCTTCCTTCTTTCCTTCATTTCATTCATTTTCTTCTCCCTTCCTTTTGTTTCTGCCTTTTCTTCTTTCTTTTTGCTTTTCCTTTTCTTCATGTTTCCGTTCTTTCTTTCATTTTTTTTTTCTACTTCTTTTCCTATATGGATGAGTTTTGGAGTCTTGACCCGTTCCAGTCTCATTTTCTCATAGGAATAGGGCATGACAGATGGGACGTCCCCAGTCCTGCTGGGACTTAGAACTTTGGGAAACAATATGAAGATGGGAAGAAGGAAAAACTGCTTAAGATAATGTTTGAATGCAGGAAACAAGTAGTTACGTATACATATACATATATCTTTTTGTGTGGGTGTATAACAAATATATCAAAGAGAAAGAATGGAGGAACTAGTAATAAAGTAAAAAAAAAAAAACATAATTAATATGTAATTTCTCAATGGCACCAAAGAAGATTCAGTGCCAAGGAGCATTGCTGAAATTGTATATCAAGTAGGTAACTTTTTAGGATCCAGATCCTTTCCAGTCCCGACTTGGATTAGAGAGGGCCTGTCTTCCGGTCATGGCCATCCATGATTGGCATGATGACCATGATTGAATGGGGTCCATAAGCATTCTACCTAATGTGTTGTTATGGATTTCATCCAATCATGGCCATTGTGCCAATAACGGATGGTTGAGTCAAAAGACAGGGCCTCTTCCATCTAAGTTGGGTCTGGAGAGGGTCCCATCCCACTTTTTTATAAAGAAGCTTTCTTTTTTCTCTTTATGTTAGGATCCCCTTGTTTGCATGCCTTAATCCCCCTATTGAATCAAATTGGATTGGCTGCATTCATGAACAAGGTTTGTTTGCCTTGAGTTTCCCACATGATCTCATCTGATTGCACGTCTTGTGGTAACTATAAAACATTGTTCAATTCGATCCTGATACATTTCCCAAGTGATCTCATCTGGTCATCTTTATGTGATATGATGGGAAAAACTATGGTCTGGGGATATTATGAGAGGAAACTCAATTCCATGCTGCACAAAATGTGCTTTGAATTAGTTTCCCAATTTGGTTTTCTGAGAAACTCTTGTTGGAGTGAGAAACCTGTTTCCTGGCTCTGCGATACGAGTTGCATAATTGCTTATAGTTTTTAAAAAGGTCATATGAAGAGCAGCAAGTACTGGTCTGCCATTGTGGCAAAAGCATTTGCAAGAAATGGGCCATTTTGGTAGGATCAGGGGAGAATACACCAACTTTCCATTTGTTTACTCTGCATGCTGATGTTAGCTGCATTAGTCCCTTCGTTCTAGTTTCATGATCATTCTCATGCTCGTATATCTTTTTATACCTCCTTTCCAAACTCTGTTTCCTTCCTTTCCCTTCTGTCTGCATGCCTACACCGGTACTTCCTTTGGTCTTGGATCATTTTTTTGTTTGCCACTTTTGATCATTCTCTTGGTATCCATTTTCTATCTGTTTCCCTTTAAGAAGGAAATTCTGGCCAAATGATTGAATGTGATGAGCTTGGTAGTTTGGAGTATAAAGGGCTGTCATGGAGCAGGTAACAAGGTTGCAGACAGGATAGTGATCGTGGTGCTCCAAGTGAAGCAGGTGGTAGGGGCAGGGCATGCCTTTAGCTGTGTGCAGGTAGGGGTTACACCCTACTACATTTTACGCTATATAGATCCATGGGAGCATTTTAAGAGAATTCGCAGTAATTATTTTTTATTTGCAGTAATTATTTTTCCTATCTCTTTATCAATAAAATGAAGTTGACAAGGTTGCTGTAGTGGTTGAAGCCAGCTTCAGGTGACCTCTTTCTTGCATGCCATGTAATTAACCAGACAAGAGGTGGAATATGTAGACTTTTATGCTTTCTTATGGTAAAAATTTAGATACAGCTTGATGAAGTAATGGTTATATGCTTTCCCATTTATGGTGTCAAAATGAAGAGTTGCTTCTAAGTTCACTTACCATATGTTAAGGTCTGTATGATATATCATATATAGCATTTGCTTACAACTTAGAATCTCGTCTTTGATAACCCCAGTCTGAGGTGTTTGCTGTCGCATTTGCAGTGCCTGCAGCTGGTGCCGTAATTCTGACATTGAATGTTTTGCTGCTGGTAAGCATCTCTTTTATTATTAAATTCTATTTGTCTGCAGACATCTAATTACCCCACCACTGTTTTGTTACAGGGTGCGCACATCATTTTCTTCCAGAGTATCAGTCTTCTGGGATATTGCCTGTTTCCTCTTGTCGTTGGAGCTCTAATCTGTTTGCTGGGAATTCAACGTCATCATCAAGATGATGGTGGTGTTGGTAACATGGTCATGGAGTTCCTGGGCTGCATAACCTTTAATGAGCATTGCTGTGTCCTCCTCATAGAAAGCCTTGGCCCTGTACTCAGCTTTTCTTTTGTATATCTCCGTTGCCTTTTTGATCATTGCCATCGGTTGAGGCGACAAGAGGCTGACCGCTACAGGGGTCGCATATACTTTGTGCTCCTTGGTGTCTTGACTTCGATCAACATTTAGAGTCACATGCATGGTAACTACCATGTCACTTGCTTTTTTTTTTGTTGATATATATTTATTTATTTTTGTCAGTTAGGAGGGGAAAATATGCTCTCGTTGGCTTAAAATTGTGAAGTTTTTGGTACCTGTGTGAATTCTGCGAATCCCAATTGTGTATGGTACGGGAAGCTTCCACATATTACTTATTATAATGAAGCACCAAAGAATAGCCATTTGAAGGTTTTTAAAACTAGCATTTTTCAAAGTTTCTTGCACCCGACATGAGATTGTAGCCTTACACTCTAGTTTTCTTTTTTCTTTTTTCCTTCTTGTTGTTACTGCGAAACAAGTAAAGCATAGTTAAGATTGTCTATGTATTGCTGATGTTAGTCACTACCTCAACTAGTATTCTTTTTGTTGGCTGACAGTCTGACACCTACGGGGTTAATGCTTGTTAGACTGTGCGCTGTTCATAATGATTATGAGAAGAAAGTCTAGGTGCTGAGGTTGTGTATCTAAATACACGGTATTTTTAGCTAGGGACGTTTTGGGATAAAAGCTGCACGGGTTTTGCCGTAGGCTTTACTTGCTCCGCAGTCTGTGAATACTTTAATGCTTGGATCTCAACCTTAGATTTAGAGGACTGCTAGAATTGGAGCGTTGAACGAGCTGATAAATTGGGATTCGTGCATTGCTGGAATACTCTGATTTACTCCGGGTGAGCTATTTGGCTGGTTGCATGTTTTTTTTGAATGTAGAGTTGTCGCATACTTGCATGGAAAAGTTAGTCTTAACGGACCACCATTTGAGTGGCCGTTGAATAATAACTTCGATCGAAGAATTCAATCCTAGAAAATGCTCTAATTTGCGTTTTTGTCTTCATGCAACATTACAGGGTGGAATAAGAATCGCGAATAATAATAAAGGCGCGGAGGGGAGAATATATGCCTTTCATCCAGAAACGCGAGGCCTGCACGTGAGGTTTCGGAGCTTTTCAACCTTTGCAATCTACTGCCTTCGGCTTACGGCCCTTTTCACTCTTCCTCGGTAGATTCGATTCTCTTCAAAAAGAAACAATAAGGTATTGGCTCGGAGTATGTGCACGCCGAGAGGAAATGCGAGGTAAAATATAAAGAGGGGGGCATTGCCTAGAGAGATGTTCTTTCGTCTTTCATGATGAGCGGGTATATTGTGGGCAACTTTCTAGAGAAAGGGTCATCGTTCGGGCAAACCTATGCCCATTTGGGATATTATAACGTGCTGGTGAGCAATTAAATATATGATCCAATGGATCCCGAGGAAATAAACATCAAACAGAAGGGGATGGGGATTTTATATCAACAATCAACAGTATTAGATCACAGGGTTATCAGTCCTTTCCTATTCCTTCTGTTGTTTCTTCCTGTCTGCAAGCTCCAAGGATATTGGGAAACGGGTCAAGGCAGGTTCTGAGCTGAAATTAATGGTTGTGGAGGTTTTTCAACGCTCTCAGCTTTTCTTCTTTATGCCACTGATCATATGCTTGGGGAGCATACACCCTCTTCCCTCCTCAATGCCTGAGCCTATTTACTAAAGAAGTATTCTAGGGCTAACCACAGGACTTATTTAATGGACTGCACAAAATTTCCACCTACTCCCTTAAACAACCCTTTCCCAGATATTATGTGTGGGGGGAAAGGGGTGGTTTCTTGTGGTCCAAGGCTTACTTGCTTTGCTTGCCTACACTTGCATGGGGTTTTACTTGCATGGGGACAATGATAAGAGAAGCCAGGGAAAGAAACCCAAAAAGATACTGGTGATGGAGAGGAAGAGAGCGTTGATTAAAGAGCTCTTGAGAGAGAATGCAGGGGAGGAGGGAGAGCTGATGATGATGATATCATCATCTCTGGTTGATGTGATGGGCTATTGGTATCAGCTAAGACGCATATCAAACCTTGAGAATTTCCCATAAATCTATTAAATAATTAGGAGTCAAACTAAGTGATCAGAAGTTGGAATCCAAAAAGACTTTGCCCAGTTTGCAGAGCTATTTTAACTTGGTTGCGTACTATAAACAGTCCAACTCTTAGCTGCTTTTCCTATTGGGTCAGGCGACATGGTCGAAACGATTCATTTGTCTGAATCAATCACATAAACAAATAGGCCTTTTGGTCAGGCGACATGGTGGAAACGATTCATTTGTCTGAATCGGTCAAATATACGATAGGCCTTTGGGTCAGGCGACGTGGTGGAAACGGTTCATTTGTCTGAATCAATCACGTATACAATGGGTCTAGTCTATGAAGGCGCAAGAAATTTCCCCCCTCGCGATGGTGATTATTGACTAATCCTTGGCAGGGCAATGGCTCAAGGTTAGAGAGTAACCTCGAAAGGTGGCCAAATGGAGGTAGTTAAAATATAAAACAGGGGGCTGTTACCGAAGACAGACAAAACAGGGACATAGACATTATCTCGCTTAGACCTCCTCGAAACCAATCTGAGAATGCTGCTGCATGCAGTGACCACCAGAACAATCTCGTCTGGCACCTGCAAAAGGAACAGAGAGCCCCTAAATGCCCAAGTTGTTTGCATTAGCAAGGGGCAGGAAACGAAAGGGAAAGACAGGCCTGATGAGCGTAAAAGGTCGTTTTCTTGTATTACATTTAAGGAGCATTAAAAATAGGGACGGAAAGATCTCATTCCATCCTTAGCAAATCTCTACATTCGATGCACTTCATTAACGCTCACCATGATCTCTCTCTGGAATAAAGACGGGAAGTTAAGACCCGGGGAGGTGGGGGTGGGGCGGGGGGGCCGGAACACAGATAGATTGGTGGATCGATGGATGGATAAATGGAGAGAGAGAGAGAGAGAGAGAGAGAGGGGGGGAGAGAGAGGTGGTGAACAAAGAAGCTTGAACAGTTGAAGGGAGAAGAAGATTTCAAAGGCCACGGAGCTTGAGAGAGACCTTGGCCGCAGAGTACAGCACCCTGCTCTGCATGCTTGTATTCCCTGCCTTCCACTGTCAGTAATATTTCTTTTACCTTTTCTCTGCAAGCCCACATGCATCCATCTCTATCAACTTCTACAACTTAGAGCCCACTTTTTCTGTGAAAGAGATCTCTTAATTTTTTTTTTTTTTTTTTTTTTTAATATGCTTATTGCTTCCTGTTACAGGTATGGCCTACTAAATCTCCCACCCATTCACTGTCTTTTTTTAACTCCAGATCCTGAAATCATTCAAAATCTCTTGAAGAGGAGAAGTTGGGAGGCTCCCTATAAATTCCTCTCCCCTGCGAAGGAAGAAACCATCTGTTCCACCACCCAACTTCTGAAAGCTCTGAGGTTCTCCTCTCCAACACACTATCATCTTTCTCTGTTGTATTTGTTCTCTTCTTCTGTTATCCTCTGGTCTACGTCCCTCATTGCCTTTCGTTCCTTTTTCCTCAAACAGAGCAATATTTTAGGAAAAAGAAGAAAGGTCAGAACTAGAACGAGACTCATCCATTTCAGCCAACCATGGATTAATATAGCTTTTTCCTATCCCATAGTATAAACCCATCATTTCTTCTCCAATAAGATAAGTTTTCTTTTCTTTTCTTTTCTTTTTTTTGAAGAAAAACCAGAAACGGGAGAGGAGATGAAGGAGTTTTGGACATCTCTGGCCTCGCTGATGGGGGTGTTCGCCTTCTGCCAGAGCATCCTCCACGCCGTCTTCCCTGCGGAGCTCCGCTTCGCGACGGCGAAGCTCTTCAACCGCCTGTTCAACTGCTTCTCCTCCTACTGCTATTTCGACATCACCGAGATCGACGGCGTCAACACCAACGAGCTCTACAACGCCGTCCAGGTCTACCTCAGCTCCTCGGCTTCGGTCGCCGGCAGCCGCCTCTCCCTCACCCGCGCCCTCAACTCCTCTGCCTTCACCTTCGGCCTCTCCAACAACGACCGCCTCGTCGACACCTTCCGCGGCGCCACCGCCACCTGGGAGCACGTCGTCACCCAGCGCCAGGCCCAGACCTTCTCCTGGCGGCCCCTTCCCGACGAGAAGCGCGGCTTCACCCTCCGCATCAAGAAGAAGGACAAGCCCCTCATCCTCCCCGCCTACCTCGACCACATTATGGACACCGCCAACGACATCCGCCGCCGGAACCAGGACCGCCTCCTCTACACCAATTCGCGCGGCGGCGCCATGGACTCCCGCGGCCACCCCTGGGAATCGGTGCCCTTCAAGCATCCCAGCACCTTCGACACCCTCGCCATGGACCCTTTCAAGAAGGAAGAGATCATGGCCGACCTCAGAGACTTTGCCGAGGGCAATACATTCTATCAGAAAACAGGGCGTGCCTGGAAGAGAGGCTACCTTCTCTACGGCCCGCCCGGTACCGGCAAGTCGAGCATGATCGCCGCCATGGCCAATTACCTCGGCTACGATATCTACGACCTCGAGCTCACCGAGGTGCACACCAACTCGGAGCTCCGGAAGCTCCTCATGAAGACCACCTCCAAGTCGATCATAGTTATCGAAGACATCGATTGCTCGATCAATCTGGCCAACCGTAGCTCGAAGAAGCCGCCGAGTGAGCCACCGTCGGATTTCCGGGCCGGGGCCGGGCCGGACGACTCGACGGCCAACTCGATCACCCTGTCCGGCTTGTTGAACTTTACGGATGGATTGTGGTCTTGCTGCGGGAGCGAGAGAATTTTCGTGTTCACGACGAACCGCATAGAGAAGCTCGACCCGGCGCTCCTGAGATCGGGGAGGATGGACATGCACATCTTCATGAGCTACTGCTCCTTCCCGGCATTGAAGATTCTGATGAAGAACTACTTGGGATTCGATGATGGCGAATTGGACGGTGAAGAAGAAGATGGGTCGCTGAAGCAGTTGGAAGAGGTGATCGATGAGGCGGATATCACTCCGGCGGATGTCAGTGAGGTTCTGATAAAGAACCGGCGAAGGGAGAAGCGCGAGGCGATGAAGGAGCTCTTGGAAGTGCTGAAGAGCCGCGTGGAGAAGAAGAAAGCGGGAAGACGTTCGGCTGCGGCAAGGAAGAAGACTCTGAACGAGGAGTTGGAGGAGGAGGAGGAAGAACAAGAGAAGAGGGCATTGGAGAGCCCCAAGGATGGAGGTGAAGCCATGGATACGTGCAATGGTAAAGGAGGAGAGAAAGGGGAGGAGAATTGAGAATTTGAGATCATTTGAAGGTTTTTTTTTGTTTTTTTTTTCAAAAAAAAAAAAAAAAAAAGCTAGCTGATGGGAGAGGGGGAAAAAGATGAAGCCTCTTTAAAAGTCGGGCAGGAGTATTCAAATCTTTTGTTTGGTGGCCTTCTGGGAATGCGAAGACAGAACCTTCTCTCTTCTTGCTAGTTTCCTTTGTCCTCTTTCTCCTCTCTCGGAGATTGAGGACATATATAATCTTATTTGTCATGTGGGACCTTGTTGTTTGCTTTGTGTTCTTTTAATCCTCTGAGCGATCTGTTAGCCACCAGCATGTTTTAAAGGGTATTAAATGCTCTACACCCTTTTCAGAGAGCAAATGGCATGAACTTTGTCATGTACTGGTGTTACGGTATTTGGTGATCCAGGACATAATGACACTAACATTTTGCATACACCATGGGGTATGTTTATATTACGGTCATGTCTTTTTTTTTTTGGTACATATATTACGGTCATGTTGAAGGGTGCTCCAGAAACGTGAAAGGACAGGGGATAGGGCCTCTGTTCTCATAACAAAAAACATAAAAATAGAGATTGGCTGGCATGAGTACCTCAATCTCTTCCTCTGCTTTCTGTTGAACTAGGACACAATTTAGTATAGAGACAGATTGTCTCCAGGCGAACGTTTTAGGTGTGAAACTTCTGAACTAGGAAACAATTTGGTATAGAGACTTACTTGTGAAGATTTTCTCCTGGTGAATGTTTTAGGTGGGAAACTTTTTGAGGTTGGATTTGTTAGATGGCCTTGCACATAGAATGATATCCATTATGAGAGGGGTGGCTGGTGTGAGTTCCAAAGAAATGCAATAGAATATAACTTGCAGAAAAATCTGGAATGAAAGAAATTCGTATCTGCCTGGATCCCTCCTCTTTCTTTATTCTCCCCCTCCTGATTTTTGTTGACTCATGGTCTCTCAATTGGGACATATCTTTTTGGGATGTAATTGGCTCTTTTTTTGTTTTTTGTTTTTTGTTTGATACAAAGATGTAATTGGCTCTGGACATATCGTTTCATACTCTTAGTGAATAGAGATGGTTTCCCATTTTCATATAAAAAACAAAGAAAAATTGTTTCCGAGAACTATATCTGACAAAAGACAAAGATTAGGGTGCACAAACGCAAGTTGCTCAGACATTTCCGGGAGGAGAAAAATCTTGTTAGTAGCTATCTCGAAGAAACTTGATATGACACAGCCTTGGGAACATTTCTCCTCATATCCTCATATAGGATGCGTGTGTAACAAGTAATATGCCGGTAAATCTTCCTTCCTGAGGCACTTGATGACAAACGTTGTATCGTGACATCTCAAGTACCGACCGGTACAATATCTTAGCCCGAGCATATCACGAAATATAGATCTTGTAAATTTCTCCATACAAAACAGTGTTTTCTTTTTTTCATATATGTAAGAAAGGAAAGGTGCATGACAGTGCATGTTAATGCAACTCTCACATGTGGTTGTTTATGGGACAAAAACTTTACTTGGGACCCTTGTTGAAATTTCTATTTGGACAATTCCAAGTCCACCATCCACGTCCCCTTATGTTACCAGGCCATTGGGATCCAAGACCTATATAAAGTGCAGTCCATTTGGTGGTACCAAAATTAAAGACCTCTGCCTACCAATAAATGTGGTTGGATTCTAATTCCTTGGTCGTTTGTCACGATATTATTTATTATTGAGCTCCTCGGATGCCCTGCCATGCTGTCTGTGGAGGTGTCTCTGACCCGCCGGGTGAGAATTTCTCAACTTAGAAAGAGAAAAAGGGGATTGGGAAAAGGTGGTGGCTGCGGGTGTTCCCTGGATCACGATTGACCATAGATTTTGGTAATTTCAGTAGCCCAAAGTTCTCGTGAGTTTTGATCTTTTTCCCCCCCAACTTTCCACCCCAACAGTCTGCCACATCCTCTTTTCTCACCATGCAAAAAATACATGGCAGAAATCATTTGAATAACTGGTTGATCATCTAAATAAAGAACGCAACACCTACAAACATGCATGCATTCAAAAAATATGCACACTTGCGGCAGTTCATGTAAGTATCGAAAGTACATATACATCCGGGCATTTACATACACATATATGCATGTCTACATCACATACATCATATAAATATTAATTATTTATGTATATTTATTTTCATGCAAGAAAATAATTTTATCAGATTTTTTTTTTGTATCCAAATGTTTAATGTTGATGTCTTTTAGCATTCGTTGTGTCATACTCTGCAGTGGGCTAAATAATTATCAATCGAACTTGTCCTGATCTTACCGTCAATACCCAGCACCATGTGCTGTACACAAGAAAAGAAGATTCGTTAATATTTTAACTTCGAATTAATTAAGGTGTTCTGCATTTCTTTGAAGCATATCCATTTTTTGATTCATGAACGGGACGTGCAAATATGCGTCCACATGGAGCAGAATCCAAGAGCTGGATTTAAGCATGCGTCCATGAACCCACTCCATTGCGATCAAATGGCGCTTTCTTTCGAAGGGGACCAGATTTCCACAGCACCAAAGTTTTCTTTTAGGAGGACAAGTTCCGTGGGATGGAAGCAAGAGAAAACCACCACTTCTTCTATCGCTTTTCCATGGAAAATGACCAGGCCGGCCGTCGAGAGTCGTCCATTGTTTCACCGCCCTAATTCTTGTCGAATCCCATCTTGGCTCAACTTGGTGGAAGTGCCCTTCGCATCCTCACCACCAAGCGTGGCTGCTCGTGGTTAGGATATTCCTTAATTTTCTGCGGCTCGGGCTAATAAGTCAACCGACCACGGTGGAATTTTGCGACTTTGAGGCTACCATTTTATGCTCTCTCTCTCTCTTTTCTAGAAATAAAAATGATGCTTTCACTTGCTTAGTTTAGGTATTGGGAAAAGCAAACAAGTTTTCATGCTCTAGAACAAATTTCTTGGCGATATGAATGACTTTTTTTTCTTGGCTTGGACATATGCTGGACAATGACCAAGTTTGTTGTCACATCTAACATATAAAAAAATGTAATTTGGTAGGATGTAACGATCAAGGAGCAGTTGCATCGATTGAGAACATCCAAAATCTCTCTTTGAGAGGAAATGTGAGCCCACATGATCACAAATCAGCTTCATTTTCGGAAATGAAAATATAAAGGATTCCTCTTGTAAATATTCTATATATTTCTTTTATTTGTTTTCCAAGGTCACCTAGTAATGAGGAATCCTTCGTATACTTGCAATCTTTCTACTTTGACAGATATCCACTAATCAGGGAATCCTAATCATATACATGAATCTCTATAACTACATATCATACTCTTCTCTTCCCTCACCTTGAGCAAGAGTCATATTTGAAAGGCCTTCTTCACATTTTTATGCTATCAAATTCTTTGGTAAGGGAGAGAACCACCACTGTTCATCAATGACCTCCACATCCTATCCATATTCTGCAACTTTGAATGTCAAAAATTTCATGTCCCTTCGTCTTATCCACAAGAATTCTCTCTTGCAGCAGATTCAAATGCTTGCCTTGATGGAGAGCCAAGACATGCAAGAATTTCTGTACAGAGAAAGTTTGATGGCCTACCCCCAAATGGTTGCTCTAAAAGGATAATTGTCTACAGATAAAAGGAGGTTTCTACCCAAACTATGATAGATAGTCTTCTCCAAGGCTGGATTATACGGATCCTAATTGAGGAAGTCCTTGCTTTTGTTAGGATAACCACTGCCGCAAATATTTGGAATGTAAAAGGGTCATTCTTTTATAGATAAATATCATGAAAAGTTAATCAATTTTTTTATTGACTAACTTATCTATATTCTCATTCTTCTCCAAATGGATAAATTATTTTTTTTATGAATAGTATTTACCCATGAAATAGGAAGAAAGTCTTATCTATCTAAGAGATGGATAAGTCATTTTTCTATCAATCGAGAAAGTAATCTTTTTATTTTATTCCTAATATACTCCTAATCCCATGATAATAATATAATAATATATAATACTATCTCATATATAATATAATATTATATTATTATTAGATAATAGTATTTTATTATTTTAATATAATATATGATTATAATAATATGATGTTATAGTACAATACCTTATTTTATTATTATAATGCAATATTGATATCTTATATTATTATTTTAACAAAATATTGGATAATATAATAATATTTATTTTAATATATATATTAATATTATGCATTATATTATTATATAGCTATTTTTATTATATTTAATTAATTTATTATTTTATATTATATACATAATATATATTATTAATATTTAATATTATATATTATATAATATTATATATATAATATAATATAATTATGTATAATATATTTATATAATAAAGGATAATATGAGAAATATGGATAAATCTTAGTAACTTATCCATAAAACTAGTAATGCATAAGAATATGAGTAATTCATTCTCGAGATATTTTTCAATGTATAAAAGAATATGGATAAATTATTTTTTTATATAAATATTATCTAATAAAATTTATTTAAAAAATATATAGATTTTTGAATAAATTTTTTATCCTAAAAAATCAAACCCTAAAGGAGTCATTTGCATAAGGCTCTTAAGAAAGGGAATTTCTACCGACACAGCAAATGTCTCTTCTCTTGAAAGATCAGAAAAGTAACATATGATGACCTAGCGATTCCTGATAAATTGGTCCCCCACAAAAAAAACAATGTTTTTGGACTTCCTTTGGGGCATCTTTCTAACAACCAATGGTGGCTTATCATGATGGAATAGGATCCTCTGCGATACTCAAAAAGTATCGTAGAGTGCTGTACATAGTTGGGTGCCGTCCATCATAATATTGATAGCCGTGCTCATTCTGTTCAAACTATCTAAATATCCTTAGAGTTTATAAATCTCTTCCTTTTTAGTATTCTAACATACGCATGTGAGCGTGTCTGCAGTACTTTTTGAGTATCGCAGAAGATCCGCTCTCTATCATGATATGACAACCCATTTTCATATGCATGTGGCCATCCATCTTATGATGGACGATGTCCGACCATGCACAACATCTTACGGTATTTTTTAGGTACCACAGAGGATTTATTCTCTATCATGATATGACACTATTTAAAAAGTCATGAAGCTTGTCTCAACTTCATAGCTCGAGTATTCAAGGGGTATCGCAGATGGCTTTTCTTGGACAACAAAATAATAGCAGAGAAAATAGAAAGAAAGATGGTAATTCGAACTGATTCAACTTAGAAGGATAAGATTTTGTAACCTAGAGGTGCAATCGAACCAAGTTAAGCTGAATAAGTAGAGGTTCAAGTTTGACTCGATTCTAAGTATCCAGATTCAAGATTCGATTTGAAATTTATCGAGCCTTAATATACTAAATTCAACTCTACTCGGTGAAAAAAAAGGATAATACTCAACTCGACTCGATGAAAAAAAAGATAATACTCAAGATTGACTCAACTCAATTTGAATACAATTAAGTTATCCTCAAGTTCGAGCTTGACTTTGAATATTAGCCTACCATATATAATATATATTATAAAATAAAAATAATATTATTAAAAATATAAGTTCGTGAGTAGTTGAGATGAATTTAGACTTGAGTCGAGCTCAAATAATTTGTGAGCAGCTTGACTTCTTTACATCACTAATGTTATTCAAGACAATAGTTCTAATAAGGGTTAGATTGGTGTTGGCAATGATTTAAATCTTGTGTTAAAGAGGTCTGCTGGTTTTTTAAAAGAATGGAATGCTCTACTACTTGTCCCATTAGTAGTTCCAATCAAGAGTCCTTTAGATATCATCTATTTCTCTGTCCTTTTTTTCTTTTTTTTTTTCTTCTTCATCTTCCATTTTTTCTTTCATTTTTCCTCCTTTCTTTCCTTATCTTTCTCTTTCATTTTTCTTTTTATTTTTTTTCTTATCACTTCATTCTTTTGAATTTCTTTCCTTTCTCTTTTTCTTTCTCTTTCTTGCTTTTTTCTTTTCTTTCATTCTCTCTTTTTTCTTCTTTTTTTCTTTCCCTTTTTTCTTATTTTCTTTCACTTTCACTTTCACTTTTCATTCTTTTTCATCTTTTCTTTCTTTCTTTTTTTTTTTTTTGCTCTTCTTTTTTTTCTCTATATAGATGGGTTATGAAGTTCCGACCTTATCCCAATCCTATTTTCTCACAAAAATGGAACAGCTAGGACTTAAAGCCTTAAATATTGGTACTCACTTTAATAAAGAAAATCAGCAAGTAAATCAACAATGCCCCATAAATCAAGCAACTCATATGGAGAATGATCCCCAAGAACTATAATAAAGATAAGAATGCTTTTTTTTTTTGGTTCGTATTTGTGGCAAGAGGAGATATGTTGCACTTAAATGCTTCAATTATTTTAACCATGCCTTTCAATGTGGTGACATTCCACGTTGACTGCCCTTAATATCTTAGAGAATCGTTGCGAGTGGTTTCTGGTATGGGAGCTATAGTCAACATTATTGGAAACTTGGCCAAATTGACAAATCTTAGACCATGTTGTGACAATGATATAATCATGGGTGGAAATAGATAGAACCTTGATATTACTCATGTTGTTGAAATCCAGATCAGTTATGGTTACTTCTCATTCCCATTAAAATATGTTCTCCTTGTTCCAGGGATCAAAAAGGATCTTTTCTCTGTAAGTCATCTTACACATGATCTGCCATACACTGTTCAATTTGATAAAGTTGGATTTGTGATCCAGACCGATGCACAAAAAGGAATGGTAGCCACTTGCAGTCTTAAAGGTGGATTGTATGTACTTGCTGCAGGACATGCAGCTCTCTTTTGATCCTGGATTAGGATAAAATATAAAGATGGTTGGCTTCAACAATTGGGTCACCGGCCCACAGTTCAGAATTTTATATTTCATGTAAAAAAGATGTCTGGTATTTGTGAAAGTTGTCAAAAGGAAAAATCATTCAGACTTCCATTCTTGAGAATGGATGATGATTGTGATGAACAATTTTCCAGAAGTTAATATATATGGGCCCCATACTAGTTAAGTCCATTAAAAAAATTTGTTATTTGTTGATGACTGTGGAAAGTTCACTTGGTTTTATCCAATGAAGGCAAAAAAATAAAAATAAAAATAAAAATAAACTGATTTCCTATCCATTTTTACAAATTTATTGAATGCCAATTCAACGAAAATTAAAAATTTTCAATTAATTTGATGAAGGAAGTGAATATGGAGGAGATGATTTCTTACTTGTTTTGGAGAATCTTGGGATTCACCATTAACCAACATATGCTAATTAATCGTCAAAGCAAGATGTGAGCGTGAAAAAAATGTGAACCTATCAACTTTAATTTTGGATAGAGGTGAACAATTTTTTGAGTATAACTCATATCTTTGATTCATCCATATTTATAAATATTCCATTTTGGAAGGTTACATGGTGATAATGATCCTTCACATAGTTGCAATTCTTTCTTTCTTTTTTTTTTTTTTTTTCGAAGGACATCCTCTAATGAAGGAATCCTTTCCATTTACATGAATATCTATAAATCCATAACGTACTCTCCTCTTCCTTCACCTGGAAAAAGAGTAATTTCTGGAAAAAAATTCTTTACATCTTTACTTTCGTCCAAGATATTTCTGTTCATGTAGATGAAACTAATTTGAGAGCTTTCCATATCATGGAAGGTGCGCAAACTGTAGGCAGCGTCTGCATCATATATATAGTTTCACGCTGTGCGCAATATTGATTGATGTAATTGGTGTTCTGGTGAACTTTCTCCAAATGAAAAGAATCCAAAACTTTGAAATGTCGGTTGCATAAGCTAATGGAGGGGGAGGGGCAGCAGAACCAATGAAAGATTATCCAGTACATCAAACTCAGCAAATCTAGGCATCCTACTAGAAAATGGCTCAAAAGATTTCTGGATTTGCCTCATTTGAGCACCATGTCAAGATGCCAATGCAGCTGATAGCGAAGGGGCATTAAGCTAGCTATGTCTCTTAGAACTAGATGTGCAGGATAGTGTAAACGAAGGCTCACAGAGCTACAGAAAAAATCGAGCAGCCTACTATTTTATCACATGGGCTTGCATATGGCTGTCATGATTGGAATGCCACAACATCTTTTGTGGTGCGATGGTCCCAACCCAATCATTCGTCGAATAGAGGATAGAGGGTTGATTAAAGGAGAGAAAGAAACAAAACGCTGGAAGAAGGAAAGCTGCCAGCCAACACCTAGCAAAGGTGATATACAGCTGAGATATGGTAGATGAATATATAGATTGATGGATGATGGATATCTCTGAGCGATAGGGTGCCAGAATCACTGCTAAAGTGGGACAAAAAAGTCCTTGCTACTCTCTGTCAGAGGTAGAGGAGATTCTTCTGTCCCACAGAGAGAGAGAGAGAGAGAGATGATAATGATGGGAGCAATCCTCTTCCTCCTCCCAGCTAAATAATGCTTGTAAAGTAGTGGTACTTTCAGCAGCCAAATTATTTTTCTGAGCAATAGCTTTGCTGCTCCTCTGAGCAACATAATCACCCACTACCTGTAAGAGGACAAGGTGATCTAATTGAAACCAATGCTGTATACTCTTGGTGGCCTGAATTCTGATTCAAAGGTTTAGGAGAAGCTTTGAAGGAGGATCAACTATTCCAGCCCATATCCAGCTAGGTTAAGGGAGAGTTGGCCCCATCACTCTGGCTGAAAGCAACCAAAACATTGGAATATTAATCATTCAAATCTTTTGGCCTTTTTAGCCGTATCCCTTGTTCATGAGCCCTTCTCATCATTCCCACTCGATTCTCATTTATCACACTTTTCAAGATGTGCATGGATTGCCCGAAAAGTATCCAAAGTTGGTTGGCCCTTCAGCGAGGTTATTATGTCTCTCTAAATCATAAGAACATCATACCATGACCACACTTCCAGTTGCACCCCAGTTTCCACCCAAAGAATCACCCACCCAACTTGCATGCAAAGCTGAGAATTTCAGCAGGGTGGTCTGGGCGGGTCTAGGGTTTTTATTTGCACAGAACTGAATCCTCTTGGGTTGGGGTGAGCGCATTTGGAGTTCATTTTTCTTTCCGCCCGATAATGCCGTCAAGCTTGGCCATCCCAAAATAAATCTGAAGAGCAACCTAACTAGTAAATTGAATAGCTATGCATTAGGGTTTAGTGAGCCCTCTCTTTTTTTTCTCTCTCTTTCATGAGAAATTATATCCGGCACCGCATGCATTATGTGACTGTGCATGCAACGAATCACTAAGATGCATCATTGTAAGTTTCCTTAATCATGAGCTCGTCTTGGTGATTGGTCCATAGGAATGTGCCTAGCTGATTGGTGGCATGCATGATCATGCGTAGCATTTGATATAATTTTTCCTTTCTCACTATAATGAGATTGCTCAATATTAATGTTAATTTCATAGATCATCACTTATAGTCAAAAGGCTCAATCGGCACCCTCCTCTCAGGTGCATGCACCTAGGCGGAGTTGTCATGTTTGAAACATTGAAAGACATGATGAGTAGAAATATTAAAAAAAAAAAAAAACATTAATACAACCAAGTCCATTTGGCACTCCTAGGAGTCCTATTAATTTGTCATAAGGAGATGCATTGATTCTCAAATTGGATCCTGGCGTCCTTGTCTGTACTCATTGAGCAGGTTCAACCTACGATGGGCCCAACCTGGAGTCACGACTTAGCCCAACATGAGCACTATCCTATACATAGTGACATATATCAAAGATTTGGTCTCAAGCATATCTCATTAATAAATGACTGCCTGACTGGAGTGAAGCCTGATGGCGAACCTCAACTGACAATATTAATAATTTATAACTTATGCAGAGTCATACTACTTCGGCTTCGGATAGGAACCTAGGAGAGAATGAGGACAATAATTCCAATGCCTGATCGTTGGATAAGGCTTGCCGTTCATGTACTAAAATATTTGAATATATTGTAGATGGTCCCGAATATGGGCAGCTATGCCATCACTGTATGTCGGGCTCTCTCATGATGTCAATGAGCAGAAAATAAGCAGTGGTACCATGTATTTGGTTCGGGCTAGGATCCCACTCATGTCGGTATAAGCTCTAGGCTGACCTCAAAAATTCCCCATTGTGACCTTGTTATGCTAGCTTCTCACCGGCCTTGGAGAGTCATTGGAGGTCTTAGCAAGCATCAACTAATCCTTTTGGTGTCCGGAGTTATATGCCATCTTGGCTTCAATCTTGGCCTCCGATCACCATTTAGTGCAACAAATCATGGGCAACTAGAAGTCGCTCGAATAGGGTAAGATGGCGATGTATTGCATCCGCGTGTTCTAAAATCAAGACCTTATTCGCATAATGAATATAGAGTGGGTTGAAGGGGGTAGCTGGTTCTTGGCCACACCCCTTGCTTCTAGGTACAGTATATCTAAACCCTAATGTAGGAAATTACATACCATTAGCTGATATACATATGGAAGCATGGATGTATAATATTGAATATCATCTAGGTGGAGGTGTAAAGTTGGCTTGAGCCGTGAAAACTTATGTTAAAATGATTTAGGAGCCAACCCCACAATGTTTTATGCCACTATCTTCAGGTGTTGAAAAACTCATAGATTTTCCAATGCCAAGTTACTAGTGGTATAGTTTCCAATCCCAGCCATGGCGCATGTGAACTTAGAAAAGTAGGACAAAGGCGATGGTTAGGCAGATGGGCCATTGTTCATGTTGTTGCGAAGAATCTGGTGGATCATTCTCAGGGAGGAGGCGTGGGGCATTAGAAAGAAAGTAGAGATTTGGTGTCACCTTGAGGGAAGCCCACCAAAGCTGGATTTTGGCCCCATCTTGGGCCTGCCTAGCTGATTATGGGCAAAGCCTCAATCCATCCAGCTAGCCCAAATCTTGTCCTCGTCCCTCTTGCTCCCAGTGTAGAAATTAAACAGCATCAAATCCTATGAGAAGCATCTTACATGAGACACGATACTCCATTTGTTTTTATAACTATCATATTATATTGAGAAATGTACAAAAAAACTGTTCTTTCGTTCAAAAGAATACAGGACTAAACAGAACACCAGCATACAGTCATAACCAAATTAAATCCAAAAAAATCCAAATGAGGAGGGGTATGCCAAAAAGAAGCAAGTGGGGTAAGCCATTATAATTCATGCCCTCGCCACCACCACCATCCTCGTATTTGTAAAAGAGCCCAGGACAAGAAATGTTCACACAATCACACGGAAACCAAAAAAAAAAAGAATGGAAAGAATTCTGCCACATGAAATAACCATTCACATGTCGGTCACCGTTCCATTCAATCTGACCTCGTGCTCTCCAAGGTTTTCTCATTACAGTAACGCAGCTCGAGCGAGACCTGCCTCTCCATCTGGATGTGCCGATAGAAGTTAGCGATAAAAATCTCCGCCCTCTTATCGATATCGTCGCCTGCCGATGCGTCACTGGTAGTCCTCGAGATCTCTGACTCCAAGCTAGTAGTCCTTGATACCCCTGAGGTCGAGCTTGTTGTCCTTGAGAGACCAAACTGAGAGCCCACTTCGTAGTAGTCCTCGGCGGCCCCGGTGGTGCAGTCGAGAAGCCCTTGCTGGACCTTAGAGCCTGGCCGGCGAGGCCCGGGAGACAATCCCACGACAGAAGACAGGAACCATCTGTTGGTGTTCAAGGATAACAAGAACCTTACCTTCTGGATTATCCTTCTTAGGCGACCAAGGAATCGAGAGTTTTTAACAGCCATGATTGTTGAATGCCCGAGGACAAGTAGGAGAGAGCTTTTAATTGAGTGATATGAGAGGAAGTAGAAGGTAGGTTTGTGGATTTTATGAGAAAGAGAGGTGGAAAGGTCTAGTTGGTGCAAACGAGAAGTTACTCGGAATGGAGAACTTGCCAGGAGGCTAAGGAAAGAGACGTGGGGGACAGGAGTTCTACGTTACATGGGAGAGAAGAATTAAGGAAAGGTGGCTGGAGTCAAATATTGCAGTCTAGGAGCTGAGAACATCAGTTAGCCTTGAGAGCAAGTTGATTTGGAGCTGCATGTGTTAGTTTAGTTTCTTAGCCGTCTGATGGATGGGATACATGGAAGGACCACTGAAAGGATGGCTATAGGTTGGAATTGGCGGTGGTCAGCGTTTGAATGAACGTACTAACGCGCCTATTTGATGTTGGACTTGGTCTCCAAATCATGGCCCGGTTTCAGCTTGATTGACCGAGCCCAACCCAATGGCCCAGTCTGCTTTGTCAGTTTGGGAAGTAGATATGGGACACACGGAAACAAAACTGGGGTTGGAAGTTAAGGAAAAGAATTTGCACGCTGCAAAAATAGCAGGAGGAATTTTTATTAGTGTGAAAGGATATAATGTTTAGACAAAGCAACCGGAAACAAGTAAGAAATTTAATAGAAATATCCATGATATTACAGGGAAGTTGGCTGTCCGTGGTGATGAAATTTCGTTTATTTCCTCCAGTACTCTGAGTATGAGATCATGTCACCATATTTAGGTGCTTCGACATGTGTAATGTGATCCAGCCGCACCTTCCAGTATGGCTACCTTGTTACGACTTCATCCTAGATTTTTCTCTCCGATAAACGAATCAATCCTTTCTGCTTGAACTTCATCATGTACTATTTGCTGACAACCTAACACAAATTAGGTTCCTAACAGAACAAAATATATTATTTTTTTTAAAAAAAAAAGAAATATGTTTCCTCAACAAGTTTCCTAGTGCAACATGAGTAGCAAAAATGCATGCCAAGTCGCTCGCTCACTAGGCATGTGTTAGTCACGATTGTAAACATATTTTTATTAAATGTTAAATGTTAAAATTATGTTTAAAAATCTAGGCATTTACATGGATAGGTCCAAGAGTATATAAGGATCAAAAGATTTTTTTTTGTTTTAGTATAAACGGACGATCACATCATTCTAGTGCAGGCACAACTCAAGTAATCAGAATACAAAATATCTTTTAAGAGTTAAAGGTAGGTACCGTCTTAGTGTCAGGTCCAATCTCCAGTATGCTCAGTAACAAAGGAAGTAACTCAGTTCGCAGGACTATTAAGCTTTCTAAAAATGTGTCGAACAGTTGTCTCGGTTAATGACGAACGGACCTTCAAATATCGCAGAGAAAAAGATGAACATGCAGATGCTTTGCCTCATCCCGAATTCAGTCGATGATTATGGCAGAGTCATTCTAAATAAAAATCCTCTCAGCCTGTAACTCTTATCTCGTACAAATGATGCCCATCCAAATGGTACGAAGCTCTGTATTGAAGACAGTCGGCTCAAAAAGTTATAAGCCCCTCGCAGCCAATAGCCTAGCATCCGAACCGTAGATGACATAGTCTGAACCATCTTTGCCATGTTTAATATTGTCATCAAAGTTGATTTTGACAAACTCCAAAAGAGGAGGCTCCCAAAAAATGAACAAAATCCTTCGAATCACTGTAGGCGCAACAAGGAGTCCTAGGAACTCGGACCGATAAGACTCAAGCCAACAGTATTAAAGTGGCAGTACTCCGCAATTAAGCAATAAGCTCTCTCAAGCACCATCACGTAGGCACAATCTCAGCATCAAACACAAGGCTATTTCTGGATAATCAAATCTGATAGGCGACATATGTCATCCTACTGTCCTCGAGCAAACCCTTGACCATGCTTTGATGGAGCGTATTTAGAAAGGGAGCCAAGGGCAACTAATCACCCCCCACAACTGGTCAATGATCATTCTCTAAATCAAACTCCCCTTTGGATAGTGAAGGAATGCATGCTCCATCGACCCTTCCTCCAACTTATAGATTGGGTAAGCAGTTGGTACCTCCATACTTCTATCTTTGAGAAGTGTCCGAGTCAGAAGCCGATCCGAAGCAATATTTTAGAGAAAGAGCTTGATCCGAGGATGGCCACTACTCTCCATATTTAAGCCATGTCGATCCTCCTGTCTGGCACTGCTTTGCTCATATCTATGAGGTCTCTAACAGGAACCTTAGGATAGTAGGATCGCCTCCACACTCTCAAGTCTTGGCTTCAATGGATAGAAATTAGGATGGTAAAAATCTTGTCAGCTAACAGCCCACCAAACAAGCGGGTGACTTCCTAGGCCCTCCAATCCCTGCCAGCTGCGGTAATCAAATTACAAATCCATAGATGATCGTCTACCTTTGTGCTAATGTAGGTCGGCCAAGGACCAAAAGAATTCTTAACTTATCTAATATAAGCCTATGATTTTTCAATGATGAAATCTGGAATTAAGGATGATACATGGATTAGTAAGGTACTATGGAGGTTTTAGTAGGCAAGAATGATAGTTGAACTCTAATACCATATTAAGATCATATTTAAAAATCCTAGTGTTTGGATGGATGGGTTCAAGAATATATAAGTATAATAAAAAATCTTAACCTATTTTATCGATATTAATAAACTGATGTAACAAGTGACAACCGACGATTCAAGGATCTTCACGCCACCCTCCCTTGGAAAAATAAAAAAAAAGCATGAATAGTTATTAGGATGCTTCTCAAATCTTGATGCAATTTATGCAAGTTAGCAACACTTGGTGCTTCCTTTGTCTTAACCAACCATGGAGCAGTATATGCTTTACTCATATAGGTCTTCGCTTTATTTACATGATCGAAGAGCACCTACCTTTCTCTCTCTCTCTGTTTTTTTTTTTTTTTTTGATGGAAACTTATCCTCCTCTATCTTAGAGAGTAAATAAGCTCAAATTCAATTTAGATTTTGATAATCATGATTGTGCTAATTGAGCAAAATATTTATTAAATAAAAAGATGATATATATGTAAAGTCTATGTCAATCATGCCTATCCAAGCAATCCAAACTCTTTGTTAGAACACAATCCAAAATCCAATTAATACTGTACTAGCTTCCAATGAGAGTTGGTTTTTTGGTAAAGGTTGACTAGTCATTTGCTTTCGGTGGCTGAAAAAAATTTTTTTTTTGGATAAATTCTGATTTATCATATCAATCTAGTATAAGTATATCCATGGAAATTAAAGAGTACGATATGTGAAGAATCAGAAGGAATATTTGTCGTAGCAATCTATAATGTAATCCTGTATGATTGGCCATTATCGCTATCCAATCTGTAATACTATTAACTTCTCTATATACATATATTACCTCATACGAACATAAAGAAACTATCATTCTCTAGGAATCATGTATCAAGGGATGAGAATTAGTGTATGTAATTGACAAATTTGATAGACACCTAACCATTGTCAAGGAATCTCCATTTTTTTTAAACCGTAGTCAAAGAATCCCTCTTAAGAATACTATGAGAAGCCATTGCTTCATAGCATATGTCAGCCCTTCTCCAGCAATCAGGGGATGAGAATTAGTGTCTGTAGTTGATAAATTTGATAGCCACATGGTTATTATCAAGGAATCCCTCTTAAGACTAATATGAGAAGCCTTAAGCTGTTTTGCAATATATATATATGTGTCAGTCCTTCCTATGTAGCTCGTAATTTTGCTATTGGAACTGCAATAGCAAACAGTCTAACACCATCAGCTGCCACCAGTGCACCATTATCACTTCTAGTAGCAAAACTAGCTCCACCAAACTCTCTTCTACTTTGAACATTGCCTCCAAAGTTGATTTTGAAGACTTTTTACTTGTAGCGAAGATTTTTTTGCTTGGCTAGTTTGGTGGGGCTGGTAATCTTCATCCAACAACCATTGGACTGCCTTTGGAGCTGGTCAGAGTCCTGCAGATACCCTAGACTGTGGGTTGTCTAAGTTAGGATAAGGTGCAAGGCATCTCGGATGTGGGAGCCAGACACCACAAACCGAAACGCTTCCAGGAAGTCAAGGCCAGGCATACAATTGCACTAGTGTTTGGCCAGGGTCGCCACAATAGAAATTTTCCTGCAGTGGTCCTCTCCCTAAAACAACATGGGATTTTTTTTTTTTTTTTAAAGTATACCACGTAATTTTCTCTCTCTCTGGCCCATCTACAATTAAGGGATCCTTATCTCCCACCAACGTACCCAATAGGGCCATAACGTGTATGAATTGTGGGAATGTGCATCGATTAGGACAATTTAAACTGTAATTAGATTGTTTCTGAAGTTACACCAACCATTCTGGGCCATCCCTTGACTAGTTCAAATTGGACAAACAACTTTAAAGACCTTTCTGGGCCATCTCTTTAGCAGTTCTAATTTGGATTAACAACTTTAAAGACTTGAAGGTAAACTCCAGCCTTTGGTTGTACCAGATAGAATATTTATGCCACCTCCAATCTAACATACCTTTTTTTTTTACCTTTACTCAGAAAAATTAAGATTAGATACATCAACCTTCATTTTATCAAGTAAATAAAATAAGAAGAGAGGTTGGACCCATCAATTTACTATGTATGATTTTTTGCATAAGGAGAAACGTCATCCTCCATGTGTACCAAAAGGAACACGATCTTCAATTATGAGAGTCACGTCAAAGAAAAATAATACTTTTTGCATGATGAATGAATTGGACAATCATAGTTTAAAGGAGTCGAACCTACTTATACCTAACAGCTAGCTTCCTTTTTATTATTTTCGATAGCTTAATATCACATGATAGTTGTCTACACAGCTGATCCTCCATTGAAGCACTCCTAACTAAATTACGACGGTATCCAGCTCCAAGTGTGTGCACCGGAACTGGTCCAAGCCACTGAACCACACCAATAGGACAAGAGTGATAACAAATTGTGTCGAACCACTAAGCCTTGAACTATCAGAAGCCATCTCAAATTTGGTCCTTCAACACCACAAACGGCCCCGGCCCAACCGAACCCTCTAAACCAAGCTGTTTGAGATCCCGGGACAAGCTTTGTGTTTGGTGATCTACGAAATTAAATAGAGCCATTTTTTGGGGGTGGGGGGGAAATCTCGTGGACGCAAGAGAATTTGGAGTGTTTCTACATTCTCATTTTTGGTTTGTAGCCATGCATTGATTGCTTTGGAATATATCTTTCCGGGAAGAATGATTTATTTTTTTCGTGATATGCACCATTGGATCACGTAAGAATCACTGCGAGATCTGTACAGATAGACCAGAAAAGAATTGAAAATACGTTGAGATCTATATAAAATATGACCCAATGGTTAATATTGTGAAAAAGGTCAACCATTCTCCCACGAAGAAGATGAAATCCGAACTCTTAGCCAACACCAGCGTCCTACTCAAGCCAGCTGGTTTGAGCTGTTTTTTCCCTTGTACCGACGTGAATATATATAAGAAATCCAAATGCAATTGTGACAACGCCATGTCCCGAACGCGTGTTAGAACGTGGACCCCGGAAAAAAATAATTTATTTTGGTCTTGGTTGGTGGGATACTTTTTGGGTCGTCCATCCTTGTGTATTCCCATTGAGGCTTGGCAACCCTACCACCCCACGTCCGGTAAGCCGTCACAATCCGACAACCGAGACAAAACAAACAAAACAAAGTATTATGCATTGTGGGTTGGGTCAGGGCTCTTTTGCTGGTCTAATTATTTTTTATTAGATGGATCAGGTCTTCTGGATCAGTCCGATAGTCACCAGCGAGAGATGCGGGTTATCCGCAGTCCGTAGGCCTTGGCCTTTGGACCGGTCCTATTAGCGCATGTAATAATTTCCTCTTTCGCTGAGGTTCGGCCAGTTTCCACCACGCCATTAGTGCATGTATTTTATAAGTTCAAAAAAGCTGGGGAAGAGACTGATGTAGACATGGGATGGAAGTAGTGTGGTATTCATGTATGGTTCTAGGAATTGATCCCATGACTACATATTTGGACACATGGGCCCCAATTATGGTAGGATTATTTCATGCACGGCGTGCAACATGTGGTTGTGAGCGTCACCAATCAAGGCCGCATATTTCTGCTGATTTTATCGAACAAATATTTATCTCGATGAATCACTACAGAAGTAGACCACATGCCGTGTACAATATAACTTCTTCAACGTTAGTACTCTTCCCAGCACGCGTGAGGATTGGACGGGAATCTGGAAGACCAATTCGTGTGTTGGGCTTCGGTAGGTGGCTCTTGCGGAGGCCACTCTAGCCTCTACTGCCAAAACGAAATGCACCGCACGGTGGCTTTCCGCTGAATTCCAGTGATTTTTTTTTGTTTTTTATGAATAGCAATAATTTGAAGTCCAACATTGTGACACGTTTTTTTGAACGGAGGACATGACTAAGTTGCATTAAAAATGGGAATGCGGCCAAAGAACAATATGTTTATTAGGCCATGACTTTGGATTCACGACAGCCGGCGATCTGGTGGATGCATATGAAGAAATCCTGGAATTCATATTACAACGATGCCGTATTATTTTGAACTACCATCCCCTGTTCGCAACAGCTGCGATCATGGATGACACTCATGCACATTAAATCGGCGCGGCGAACCCGAGACATGTTTGGTTAACGGAAATTAAATTTTAAAATAAAAATATAAATTTGTTACTCCCATTTCAATTATTTCATCGTGAAAATTTTATTTTTATTTTTATTCTACTAAACAAATGAGAGTATCTCAATCTCCAAAATTCAATTCCAACTACCCTTTAATATTCAATTTTCTTTAATATTAATTTTTATTTTTATTATGAACCTATTATTGCACCTACCTGACTAAGTGATGTGGCGAGAGCGACTGGACCGAACCGTCTTGGCTCTTATTGAGCTGAAGTAGCCGGTTTATGATCGGAGCATTGTGGACTTACAAAAAAAATCCCAAAACATCAAAAAAGATGGTGGGGTTTTTTCGATGGAGGATCCTTCACTGATTAAATGAGTCCCAATCAGAAAAAGAGAATAATAGAGAAAGATGAAGTTAGAAAAGTAGCTAGAGTCCAGAATCGTCACCGTCTCCAGAGGGGGAGAGCGTGTCTCCTCCTTTTTTTCCTCCCTTTGTCCCTTTGGCTTTCTTTCTTTTTGTTCAAAGAGGTGTGTCGGATGGTTGGCATCAGTCGAAGTTGAAGCAGCGACTATCAGAGCTAGAATAGTGGGCGTCAAAGAAAGTTGTATAGCCTGTTGTCCAAATTCGATGAAGTAGTAGATATTGGCTGGCTATTGCAAAGTCTGTCACCTACGAGACTCATGTGTCGAAAGTTTCAAAGAGTGTCCGATATGACGAACGACTTGCAGAAAGCTGAAGTGGGAGAGAATGGGATCGATCAGGTATTATCGAACAATCCTAGGCAAGTTGTCGACCTGTCGCAAGTGGTTGGTTAGATGCCGACATCTATGGTGCTGTTTGGATCGTATGATGTGGCTCTGATCACATGTCTTGGTTGCCCATGTTATGATGCCCAGTATCTGCCACGTCCGTGGGAGTGGACGTATCATTAGATAGATGAATTATAGTCTAATAAAATCAAATAGCTATTTTGATTTCTATTCTAATTTATTTCAATTTTAATTCGATCATAAATCAAATGCATTTTTAATGTAGATGGAACACATCCTCCTGCTTGTAATATGTAACATATTAATATCTTGAATAAGTTAGGAATAATGCTTAAATAAGTAAATAATAGTTGGGCATGTTTGATTGTGGGGAGCATGAGCTTGAAATAGGAATGAGAATAACTTTCATGTCAACTATTTAATTGAAAAAAATCTTATTTCTATTCTAATTTTTAAGAAAATGAGAATACCTTAATCTTTCAAAACACAGTCACTATTTTTGTCTAGTATTTAAATTTAATTTTAATTTTAATTTTAATTTCACTTATGAATCAAACACACCAAGAGATATGGTCATTTTATTCTCATTTCAATATATTCTAATTTTGATTTTAATTTGAATTCTGATTGCAAATCCAACCCTTTTGGTATTTAAATCTTATTCTAATTCCAAATTCAATCGTGAACAAAATGCATAGGAAAATATGATAATTTCAATTTTCATTTTGATTTCGATCGTGAACCAAATACCTCCTTACTTCATCTTCATCCTTATCTTATACCATCAATCTAGCCTAAGATCACAGTTTTCGAACTAAACTTGGCAAGATCCCAAACTTGACCCCTTGATGAATGTGTAGTGAATGGGTCTTGAATCTTAGCCATCGAAAATTCTAGGCTAGGACTCGATTTGAGTCTTTGAAACTTGATCCAACATAGTCCATCATAAATATCTAGGTCATTTATATTATGATATCAAATTTATTTATATTTTCAATTTCTAAATTTTTGATGTACAACATTTTTCCATAACTTAATGAGATACAATGAATCAAGCCTATTAGGACATGTTTGAATGCTTATACGTGATTTTAAGCTAAGCAAATCTTTTTAATTTTTTATCAATTATTATTATATAGTAAATTGTCAAGCATTTGTTGGTTGTTGTTTAAATTTTTGGAACATATAATAGATATTTTAGGGATACTCTTTTTTAAGCATGTTATTTTTAGCTTGGTTAATTGTATAAAATATATAATTTGGTATTTCATAGAGTGTAAATATGGTGTTCTTGAATCCAACCTAGAGATTTAATGGGTTTTACAATTGTTTTATCATCAAAATGTGGATCTGATCTTATGCTTCAGTGGACTGGATATGGAACAATGTTTAGACCTGAAACTCCAATGGTTCTGGGTCTAGGTCTACTAAAACATATACTCAACCCAACAAGATAGCACACTAGCCTATAACTGTGAACAATGTAAAAATTGGATGTATTAACCCTCGTTTACCAATATTGCTCATGGAAGTCTGGCTGCTAATAATTGAAGGTCACAAAATGCCAGGCCATTATCTTTCGTGTATAAAGAAAATTTTTAGGATATGTTTGGTTTATGATCAGAATTAAAATTGATCAGAACGAAAATTAGAATAGCTATATCTTTTGATGCATTTGATTCACGATTATAATTAGAATGAGATTTTGATATTAGAAGAGAATAAGAATTGATTTATTAAGGATTGGGATATTTTTATGTTTTTTTGGATATTGAAATAGAAATGGATTTCCCCCAACTAAATGGTTAGAATAAAATTACGCATTCTCATTGTCATTCCAAAATCCAATACTTCCCAATCAAACATGCCGTTGGAGTTGGTCATGCAAAGTCTATTGCAGTAGAAAAATTCTACGATCATAAACTAGATAATAATTATGGAGAGACGAGAAAAAAATTACCCGCCCACGTTGTCACGAGAAGTCCCACAATGATTACACTTTTATTCCCTTCTCCAGAACACTAGTTTAATTAGATTGGCATGTGCTCGAACCTGGGTAGTAGCTTACGAGAGTTGACCAAATGCAAGCCCAACTTGAGCCACCAATTAATGATTTCCTAATTCCCATGGTGTGACCACGGAACAAAAATTAGTAAAGGTGATTTCTAAGGCTTTGTTGGGGTCCTATGGCTTCAACTAATCTTGGTAAAATTTTCTTTGTTCTATCCCTTTCTGCAATCTTTGAATCAGAACCAATGTATCAAACATTGTGCAATTCTGTTCCACGTTCGAAGTGCGAGCTCTATAACATACAAGTAGTTGTAAAATCTAAATAGTCTCGTGGGAGCTAGCGTGGTGCCCATTTCACTAATTTCCAATTAGAAATCCAGAAAGGAAAAAGGAAAAAAAAAAAAAAACACACCTAGAAGAGTACAAATCCAAATGGCAAATAAGTATTTCAAAGGGGAAGTGTAGTGTTATTATTTATATAATAACATATTTTAATTGAGAAAAGTGCCATCAGCCATAAAGTTTTTATAGAAAGAATAGAAAAGAGGATAGCCAGAGAGTAGGGTTGAACATCTTTCAGCTTTTTCTTTTTCCTTTTTTTCGGGTAACCAAGCCCTGAAAGGCAGATACGTGATGGCTTTAACCATAGGATTACCCAATTCCTAAAGACGAGATACATGCAACCTGCATATTTTCCTTTAATCTAGTAGTTGTCTCTATTTTCATACAAGAATTGGCTATTTCTAAAGGACGAATTAGCTAGTAGCTGTTTGGATCTCATCCACTCTCAAGTCTTGCTTTCTGTGAATTTTGGATCCTCTTCCATTCGCGTTTAAACCGGAAATGTTTTGATAAGTGGAGGTGAGCTGGACTGCATGTCCATCTCAGGTTCCACCACCAAATGGAAGAATCCGACTCCAAAACCTTATGAGAGAGAGAAAGAGGACAAAACAGAGAGAACCGACATGGAGGACAAAACCGGCCTACTCGGGGCATCTACATGCAGCTGTAGCTTAAACTGGGGGTGGCCCCCATCTCACTCGTTCTTTCCCTTATTTAATCCTTCTTCCGCGCTTTTCGGTCTACGTTTTTTCTCGTGGTTCTGGCAGCCAGCTTCTCACGGCCCTCCGACCGTCGGTAGGTGCGATGGCCCGGACAACTTTGTCCATCCGATCACGCCAGCCGCACGATCCAGACAACCAACTCAGTTAACGGCTCAGATCCCCCATCAATCACCAACCAAGACGCCGAGAACCCCACCAGGACTCCCTTAGTCTGACAGACCACCAACGGCTATGATCTCATTTCCGCGTAAAGATTTTATGCGTCGGAATGGAAGAAAGGACCACCACCTCCCTCCCCATTGTTTGCGGGTGCGGCAGGTGGTAGAGCCATCGTGGCCGCCGGTCGCGGGTCCACTCCAGTCCATGGTCAATCCATGCTACCAACCCTCTCCACACTTTATTTTATACCCATTCCTCTCCGCGTCCATTTAATAATCCCCATTTCATAACCCCACCACCTTCCCCTCCGCTTCCCCTCCCATCGCTATATTACCACCGCCCTCTTCTCACTGAAGTAGAGACAAGAGAATTGAACCAAATCTTTTCCTTTCTCTCTAAACGATTGATTGCGATGGGCCCCTATCCGCCTACGGAGGCGACCATCTTCCGGTCGAAGCTTCCCGACATCGAGATCCCCGACCACCTCCCCCTCCACGCCTACTGCTTCCAGCACCTCGCCGCCCACCGTGACCGCCCCTGCCTCATCGACTCCGCCAGCGGCAAGACTCTGACATACGCCGATGTCGACCTCCTCTCCCGCCGCGCCGCCGCAGGCCTCCACGGCCTCGGCCTCCGCCGCGGGGAAGTCCTCATGCTCCTCCTACCCAACTGCCAGGCTTTCGCCCTCGCCTTCCTCGCCGCCTCCCGCCTCGGCGCCATCGTCACCACCGCCAACCCCTTCCACACCAAGGCCGAGGTCGCCAAGCAGGCGGCCGCATCCGCCTCCCGCGTCGTCCTCACCGAGTCCTGCCACGTCCCCAAGGTCGTCGACCTCAATATTCCCATCATCTGCGTCGACGGCCCCCTCCCCGATGGCTGCATCCCCTTCTCCGACGTTCTCTCCGCCGACGAGGCGGGGGCGCCGGAGGTGGAGATCGACCCCGACGCCGTGGTGGCCCTCCCCTACTCCTCCGGCACCACCGGGCTCCCCAAAGGAGTCATGCTCACACACCGAGGTCTGGTGACCAGCGTGGCCCAGCAGGTGGACGGCGACAACCCCAATCTCTACTTCCATGAAGAAGACGTCGTTCTCTGCGTGCTGCCGCTCTTCCACATATACTCCTTGAACTCCATACTGCTGTGCGGGCTGAGGGCGGGGGCGGCGCTGCTGATAATGAGGAGGTTCGACGTGGCGGTGATGATGGAGCTGGTGGAGAGGTACAAGGTGACGATTGCGCCGTTCGTGCCACCGATAGTGGTGGAAATGGTGAAGAGCCCGGCGGTGGACCGCTACGATCTGTCCTCGATCCGGACGGTGATGTCCGGGGCGGCGCCCATGGGGAAGGAGCTGCAGGACAAGCTCATGGCCAAGATACCGAACGCCAAGCTCGGGCAGGTATGGAGCCTTGGTGTCGTTCTCCTTTAAATTTACAGTTGACGATTTAGTTTGACCATGGGTTAATTTCATCCTGCGTTTAATTAAACAATTAGTGGTTCCTAATTTTTAAAATATAATTGGTGCGGTGCTTCGTAGATCGATCGTGACTTAGATCGAATCGTTCCCTGTGAACTCAGACATTAAACCGGGGTCGACATTTTAAACCAATCAGTAATTTAATTATGTCTTACAAATCACGATATTGCTGATTATGTTAATATAAGTATGATTAAATCATGCCCACGATCTCGGATCCACTGGAGGACCACCCCCAGCTATTTTTGTCTAATTTAATCACGCAGTAATTTGGTGGGTCCCACCAATCAATAATCGGCCGTTCGGAGCATGGTGGAATCTAGCTGAACAGCACATCTTCCATCATGTCATGCTAGCGAGCAATACTAGTGGGACCATTAAAACATATAATTTTTAGTTGAACTATGCCCACCGCTGAGCTGGTGACAGGTCCAACCGTAAAGTAACATGTACAGACGCGCATCTATTGCGTGGCGTGCATGTTACTTTGAATTTGGACGGATCTATGAGCCCAACGATGGATCTGATCCAATCAATAACTATTTTAATAAAATAATAATAATAAAATAAAATTTGATAAAAAAATTATAAAGAAATAAAAATCCTAAGACATACCTACATTTTAAATTTCGAAAAATGTATTTTAGTGAAATAGTAATATTATTTTATTATAATTTGATTGTCCTGGTTCAAATACAGGCATAAATTTCAAATATAAAAATGATCTTTCACATGATAAGACTATGCACTGAGACAACATATATCCCCAAAAGTATCATCTCAAAAAAAAAAAAACACATAATTCAATCACACCTTTACCACTCATTCACATTGCTACGCATCCATTTTATCTTTACTAATTTCATTATATGCCAAGACGACGCATTCCCCACATCTGCATATACGTACATGAAAGGATATTTTGATGTCTTTTCTTGAGGGTAAGGACAGGTGGGGGTCCAGCAGTGTGTCAAATTTAAGAAGCATGTCTTGAAAGAGATTTTTTCTTTTTTCCTTTTCTTTTCACCGAAATGATGGGATTATGGCCACTTAGATCTATTAATTTTTAAATACTTGAACTAGGTCAAACATCGATATGGTAGATCTTTTATGAGTAAAATATTGTTCAAAACACTTGCTCTTTCAATTCCAAGCTCGAATGCTTATCAATCTCTATCGTCTCGTTGCTTTCATTTGTCCCTCTGGTCATCTACTTATTACGACAAATTTGTCTCGGAAAGCTACAGGACAGGGCAGACACTTAAAACATTCATTTAATGCGAAAATGGTTGGTAACTAAACATGGAGTATTTGACTAAAAAATCTCCCAGGGCTATGGAATGACCGAAGCTGGGCCAGTTCTCTCCATGTGTCTAGCATTCGCAAGGGAGCCGTTTGATGTGAAATCAGGATCATGTGGCACCGTTGTGAGGAACGCTGAGCTCAAGATAGTGGACCCTGAGACTGGACTATCACTGCCTCGGAACCAGCCTGGTGAGATCTGCATCAGGGGAAAGCAAATTATGAAAGGTAACTCTTGGATCCTTTGCCAATTTTTGGATTAGGCAAGGTTGTTTTTAGATTAATTTGTAGAAGCTTTGGGGTTAATTATAGGAATTAAAGGAAGTTGTTGACGAACGCCAGATTAATCGTAAAACATTTTAGGTAAATCTTTTCTTTTGTTTTCGAAAACCAAGGAATTTTGTTTTAGAAAAGTTTTTCTTTTCTTCAACGATGCCATGGTCCGACTACTTTAACTCGGAAGGTTGGTGCTTTCCATTATTAACTTTTGATGGATCACATCAATCTGTTGCCATGTGACATGCCAACGGTGCAAGAAAAAGTATTGATAAATAATAGAATTGGACAGACCTTGCGGCACTACAATAAAAACTAAATACAACTAAATGGTGCACTACGAACACTCCTCCAGCAAAGGGAATAGCCACAACATGAGCCGTAGCATAATATATACTGTACAGTTTTTTATGGTTGCCAATAAAAAATGGATAGTTATCAAATAAGATAATCCATAAATACATATTATTTCGTATATTATTTGATAGTCCTTTACTTTCTAGTAATCGCCATGGAGAGCTGCACAGCATTCTGCTGTGCCGCCCGCACGCTGTAAAGGATTCTACTTGACCATGAAGGTGTGTTTAGAAAATATATAATGCATACATGTCACCATTCCACATCTCAAAATATGGCACCGTAAGAAAAAAAAAAAAAAGTCAATTAGTGGGATATATAATGCATACACGTCACATTCTACATCTCAAAATGAGGAACTCCACAGAAAAAAGAAAAAAAGACAAAAAAAAAACCTCATTATTCAGAGATACCAGACAACGTTCTTGAGAAAAGAAAAAAGAGCCCCGGGATAATATTTTAAAACAATTTTTAAATATCGCTGGTTACAACAAGCTTGCTCTCCTGAATATTAGATTCTTATTTGCTTGGAAGTTTTCCCTATAAAATTTCTTGGAATGTACGTATGGGGTCACAAGCCCTGTATTATCTGCAGACTGGAACCTCTTTCTCAAAGATAGATATAGATATATGTATATATATTTTATCATCTATCATGACTTGCACGGTATCGTCTATACTTTCTTAAAACATGTCTTATGTTTGGTGTACTGAGGCAAAATGTGCGCAACGATGGATTTGTTTAGATCCCTCCGTCTTAATCTGCATCACTTTCGCTGGCCGCTTTGCGGCCTTACCATTATTATTTTTTTCTGTAAAAGATTCTCTGTTTTGATTGCAATTGTACAGCTTCTTCTAAAAGATCTCATTATCCTATTGTATCATTAATATCAACGAAGCTTGATGGGCTTGACTGCGGGCTTAGGGGGAAAAAAAGAAAAAAAGGGAAGAAGAGAGGTCATACTAACTCTATCTTATTGCAATTATTCAGGTTATCTGAATGATCCAGAGGCAACGGAACGGACCATAGACAGAGAATGTTGGCTCCATACTGGAGATATTGGCTACGTGGATGATGACGACGAGATCTTCATAGTGGATAGGCTGAAAGAGCTCATCAAATACAAAGGGTTCCAAGTGGCCCCTGCTGAGCTCGAAGCCATGCTCATCGCCCACCCCAACATAGCCGATGCTGCCGTTGTCTCGTAAGTGGTGCACCTTAATCATGGTCCAATTTTTCTCCTAGCGTCTCGTTATTTAACAGCAGCCATCGTTACTTATGTATAACTCCAATATCATTTTGATCATTTCCAGGATGAAGGATGATCTTTGTGGGGAGCTCCCGGTGGCATTTGTCGTGCGATCAAGTGGCTCAGAAATCACAGAAGACGAGATCAAACAATACATCTCGAAACAGGTGAGATGCTCTAACTAATTACACAATTTAAGAGCTCAGCTGTAAGGACATGATATAATCCAACGTAACGTAGCTAGCCAGTCCTATGAGCCGGGCCATGGGCCACGTTTATGCTGTTGGGTCAGCTCTTAGGCTGCATTTCGTTGTTGAATACGGAAAAAGAAAAATGGTCCGGGTACCATGGAAGGGATTGGCTTATTTCATAGGATAAGTGTCCTCTGGCATTTGATTGGAGAAATAAGTGGGAGGGGATAAGGAAAGGAAGTAGAGTTTAAACATACTTTGGAATTCTTGACGATTTTTTTTTTTTTTAAATCACAAAGGTAAAATTACCCTTCTATTTTTTGTGTACTTAAGAGTTAAGAGTAGATAGAAGAGAGAGAGAGAGAGAGAGAGATGATTTTTTGGTATCTGATGTGGAAGGGAATGAGCCTATTCCACCTCTCTCCACAAATAAGCTTATCCATCAAGTAAGAGGGATAAACCCTCATGCAGTATTAGGAGGGAATTATACTATTTCATTGGTCAAATAGATTATTTGGGGCTTGTTTGAATAATCCCATATAATCCAATAGGATTCGCAAGAACATAGGCAGGCAAGGCCTATTTCACACTGTTCAAAGGAATTTTTTTAGAGTAGGACGGCCCAAATCCTATAGGCAGAAAGAAAGACCTCACCAGGTCTTTTGTTTCCATCCTACAAGGATGGACTGTTAGAGGCCGGTAATATTAGAAATAATCTGTGCACATTATTGGATGGCCCAGGTCTGATTTCTGCAGGATTTTAGCCCAATCCTGCAGAAATATCCAAATAGGCCCTTAGCATGATAAAGGAATGAATAGGGAGTCCGCTTACTTACCCATCCAAAAGTGGCTTGGGCCGATTCTATCAAGAGCCTTGATAGAATACAGATTTAGTTTAGAATTAGTTAAGTTAGGAGCTTTTTAATAAAATTTGAGTAGGATCAAAATGATGCCAATATTTCCCTTCCGAAACCATATTTTATCCAGATTATTATGGATTATCTTAGATCATCTTATATGCACCAGGCCCATGCCAGCCCAAAAGATGCCCACAAAAGAGCATATTGTTTGGGAGAAATGCTTTGTGCACCGGAAGAAAAAGATTTTTTCCCGTGCAGGGCCAATCACCGCGGGCATTTCTCATTGTTTGGTACGTTAATGGGCCGATGTTCAGCTTTTACATCATTTGAATAGTCCGGCCTGATTAGTCGACCCAAGACAATAGAAATCGACCCAAGACGAGGCCTTATTGCAAAAGATACAATGGCTAGATGTATAGCAGCGAAAACTGTTCATCACTCGGTATGCAGTAATCTGGAGTAATATGTCGTCCAGATGCTCAATTTCCGCGTCAAGTGTGAAGCTGTTACTATTTTATAGCCTTTTAACGAAACGCTCGTCTTGTCGTCGGTCTCAGGTGGTGTTCTACAAGAGGATACACAGGGTATTCTTCGTCGAGGCCATTCCCAAGGCGGCATCTGGCAAGATATTGAGGAAGGACCTCCGAGCCAAGCTAGCAGCCGGGGATCCCCATCCATGATCCCTCTCCGTTCGTATACGTCTATATTACTTTAGCGGGCCCCACCGTGAATGTGCATCCATACATGTTATGACTTGCCTTTGCCTATGTGTTGTGCCACAGCTGTTTATACAACCATTTGTTTGTTGTGTCCGGCGTTCATAATTTGATGTAACAGTGCAATAATTTGTGAAACGGAGATTTTTTTTTTATTATTTTTTTATTTTTAGAGAAAGTGGATGAGACCATCCAAATTTTATTAAATATGAGAAATAAATATATTCCTATATTATTTATTTTTAGTGTAAAATATGAATTTGAGGTCAGAATACGGCGACGTATAGCATTATCTCACCAGCAAAACACTTCTATTTGATTATCTCGCATACGTACATAAGTTATATGTGATCATCCATCATATGATAGATATGATAGATGATATGCCGTGCATTTCATCATGTGATATACAACAGAGAATTCGTGTTCGATCTTATACGTATCTTTAATTGGATCCTGTTTCAGTGACATTGTCGTGTGCGAAACCCTGACGACAATTCGACACAGCAGACATGGCCCTGGTATCTATACCTGATTTGAAGGCTGACGCCTAGATACCTCTCAAACTCCAACAGCTGTTCATTTCCGTGGCTTCAAACGTGTCAGAGAAATTTTACCCGAAAAAAAGAAAAATAGTTTTTATTAAAAAAAAGAAAATGGTCAGAGAAAAAGATCCACGGTTTTGCGACATGTGATATCCTGACAGAGGATGAAGTCAGGAAGTGTCATTGTTTCTGGGTACGGTTGCCAAGATAAGCCTCGAGAGCTTCTGGCCGGCAAAGTAGCGGGCACATCCTTTTGTAATAGTGGTTGCCAGTGTTTCAGTTCGACCTCTGCTGGTCACCTGTCACCCATGTAGGGTTTGAGACCGACCTCGTAACGAGAAAATAGTGCGCGGGTCGGAATCACCAACTTAGCAATGGACAAATTCAACCACCGAAAAAAAAACAAAAAAGTATATTTATAAAAATATAAATAAAAAATAAAAAAATAATGTAATAGTGTCTCTTTGTCATTGGAGTGGTCCGTGATCGAGCTAATGAATTTAATCTAACTAATAATTTCATCCTGATAACCCCAATTATCCTTGCATCCGAAAGCTCTGATCAAAGTAGCTGGCTGCCCATCGGCGAGTTGTTTCTTTAGAAAAACATGGCGTTTATTGTGGGTAGAATTTTGGTGTCCTAACTAAAGGTACGGCTAGATTTCGATCACGATCGATCATGAGTTAATATTTCTACATCGATCATCAATTCATACATGAATTTTCAAATTCATCGTCACTGTTTCCATACATAAATCATCAATCCATGCTTAGACCTCCAATCCTCACATCAACGACCAACACCCATCTCGTGTATATCAAATTGCTGATTTATACATCGTTGTTAACTCTCATCAACAAAGCAACCTTCAGATATTGGATATCGATCCAGATGTCATGTGCTGACCTCTATGTTGGTCTGACTCATGCATCTGTTGCCGATCTCTATCTTCAATAGTACGCATAGCTAGTCACCGACTCACATTCCCTTAGATTCCTACTTTGATTACTATATTCGAAAAGATTGATAGAACAATTCCTTCAAATCACGCAATCACTGAGAGCAGCTAGCAGCAGATCGGATAAGATAAATACAACAGCCCAACTCTGAAAAATCAGATCGAAAATCACGAAGCGATACATTCAAAAGAGTTGGAGCAGCCTATAATTCTTTTCTCTCATGGCTCTCACTTCGATCTATAATTAGAGGTAATCAGAAAATCTCAAGGTATATAATTTTTCTCTCTCATACGCTCCTTCTCTTCTATTCTATTGATTCCTGATTTAAGCAGTGAAGGGTCCTGACGAAGTCAACTTCGATCAAAAAATTATTTTATAGGTCCGATCGTTATCACCCCGCTTGTCGTCGTCTCTCTCCAGCCAGTTCAATCTGGGTAAGAAATCTGCAGCAACAGTTTTATTTGATGATCTTAGCTACATTAGTTGTTATTGTTTACCTGTAAATTGAAACAAGAAAACCCAAGCTGGATGTATGATACACACTGTTGCAATACTGTTATCCTTCTCGTACAAGATATAGTGCTCTGATGCTCTCAAGATATAATTGATCTCCGATTCATCCTGGCACTTTTACAGCATAGCATGAGCATGCGAAGGCCTTCATCAACTTTTCCATCGTCCAAAATCAATAATTTAGAAGTGTATGAGGTATAAAAAAAATCGTAACAGTAGTAAAAAATAATCTGGCGAAGAATAGAAAGAAGGGGAGTAGTCGGTGGTTATTGCAGGAAGAGAGCTGGATGATCTGTAGTACTGAGATCATTTTGGAACAAATTGAAACCATTAAACGTGAAGGACGGAGTTCCACTGGTGCGTATCGAGTTTGGCCCACAGCAAGTACTCGTGCTCGTGACATAAAGTAGGCATGAAGCGCTCGCCAAGCTAAGCTGAGTGTTCATGCATCTTTCTATGGTCAGCAGCCTAGAAGTTTACATACCCAACCCAAGTCCGCTGGTTCAAGAAGTAAAGAATACAATTATACTTGTATTATTATTATTATTATTATTATTATTATTATTATTATTATTATTTTATTATTATTATTATTTATTATTATTATTATTATTATTTATTATTATTATTATTATTATTATTATTATTATTATTATTATTATTATTATATTATTATTATATTATTATTATATTATTATTATTATTATTATTATTATTATTATTATTATTATTATTATTATTATTATTATTATTATTATTATTATTATTATTATTATTATTATTATTATTATTATTATTATTATTATTATTATTATTATTATTATTATTATTATTATTATTATTATTATTATTATTATTATTATTATTATTTTATTATTATTATTATATTATTATTATTATTATTATTATATTATTATATTATTATTATATTATATTATTATTATTATTATTATTATTATTATTATTTTTATTATTATTATTATTATTATTATTATTATTATTATTATTATTATTATTATTATTATTATTATTATTATTATTATTATTATTATTATTTTATTTTATTATTATTATATTATTATTATATTATTATTATTATTATTATTATTATTATTATTATTATATTATTATTATATTATTTTATTATATTATTATTATTATTATTATTATATTTATTATTATTATTATTATTATTATTATTATTATTATTATTATTATTATTATTATTATTATATTATTATTATTATTATATTATTATTATTATTATTATTATTATATTATATTATTATTTATTATTATTATTATTATTATTATTATTATTATTATTATTATTATTATTATTATTATTATTATTATTATTATTATTTTATTATATTATTATATTATTATTATTATTATTATTATATTATTATTATTATTATTATTATTATTATTATTATATATTATTATTATTATTATTATTATTATTATTATTATTATTATTATTATTTATTATATTATTATATTATTATTATTATTATTATTATTATTATTATTATTATTATTATTATATTATTATTATTATTATTATTATTATATTATTATTATTATTATTATATTATTATTATTATTATTATTATTATTATTTATTATTATTATTATTATTATTATTATTATTATTATTATTATTATTATTATTATTATTATTATTATTATTATTATTATTATTATTATTATTATTATTATTATTATTATTATTATTATTATTATTATTATTATTATTATTATTATTATTATTATTATTATTATTATTATTATTATTATTATTATTATTTATTATTATTATTATTATTATTATTATTATTATTATTTATTATTATTATTATTATTATTATTATTATTATTATTATTATTTTTTTTTTTTTTTTTTTTATTATTATTATTATTATTATTATTATTATTATTATTATTATTATTATTATTATTATTATTATTATTATTTATTATTATTATTATTATTATTATTATTATTATTATTATTATTATTATTATTATTATTATTATTATTATTATTTATTATTATTATTATTATTATTATTATTATTATTATTATTATTATTATTATTATTATTATTATTATTATTATATCATGGGGCTAAAGCCTATTGAACTGGTTAAGCAGTAAATACTTGTTGGTCGAACTTTTCAAAAATCAGAAAAATGATTAAATAAATATATCTATCTAACTTCTCAATGAAAGTTCAGGCATTAAACTACACAAATATCATCTTGTCTAGAAAACTTATACTTTATGGTGGGCCAGATGTTACTTTGATATGAATCTTACTTGCTACTTCCTTAATTTATCCAATGATGTAGAAGCTGATGATTAGACAATACACGAGGTTCAATGGATATCACTAATTCTTGTGTCTGCCACACCAGTCTTTGATTGCCACATCCAACATGGATAGTTGATATTCATGTGTTATCGGAAGATAAATATATCTCGGAGAATAGCAGATAAAATATAATTGCTAGAGATCACTTGCTACTAATCACAATTCACAGCTTTGTTTATCTGGAGATTTAGAAGCCCATGATTGGTTGAGCAAACAGTAAAACTGCTCAAGATCACTTCCTACTAATCATTACTTAAATTATCTGAAGACGTAGAAGTTGATGATTAGTTGAATAATATATAGGGCTCAATAAAAATCACTAATGGATAAACATAGGATTTTGCCGCACTCCAAAACCTCTTCTGATTATTATTGATTTTTTTCTAACTATTTATTTTAAGATGGACGGCATTGAACTATTGATCAGCAATCAGTTTTAACTGATCATGTGCATGATTGGTGTGGTAAATAACTTAAAATTCAAATAAAATTCTGAAACCAAAAAACTGGTGGGATATTTTGGAAGTCATGTCCTTTCCTCCCATCACCTCCACCCCTTCATCCCTTCATTCTTCCTCTCTGCCTCCCCTCACCTTTCCTCCTCCTTCCTCCCCGATAGTGCACTATTCCTTTTTGTTAGTGGTTAGCGTATAGCCACAAATCCGAGCCATGGAGGTGGAAGAAGGGGACGGCATGTGGCTGCAAAGAAAAACAAGCAATGGAGGAGGAAGGAGGTGATGGATCCAAGTGGTGGAAGGAAAAGAGGGTGTGGAGGTAAGCAACGGGCCCAATCGATGGAGAGAGAGACGGAGGAGTAGAAGGAAAGGGGGTGACTACAGTGACGGGCTCAAGCGGTAGATAGATGGCCAGAGGAAGAAGAGGAGGGGGTGGCGTGCGGTAATGGGCTTGAGCGTCGGAAAGGTGGACGGAGAATGAGGATCAAAGGGGTGGCTACGGTCGAAGAGGAGGGCGGTGGAGATAGATAAAGAAGGAAGATGGAGGATGGCATGTGGCAGCAGAGAGGCGGACAGTGGCAAAGAAAAACTATGAAGAAGGAGGATTAAAAAATAATAAAATATTATTTTTTTAAAAAAATAATAAAATATAAAAATAGTAGAATAATATCTTAAATATTTTTTTATAATAAAATATTTATTAAAAGAGTATGCTAGAAATATATCTTAAAGAATGAGTATCCAAATGGTTGTATCAGATGGTCCATATACCCCATGAAATTGAAGGACTTCTTGTTCGATGAGTTTCTTATATTCATGAAACAAACTTATTTAGTAACTACATGATTCTTATTTTTATTAATTTTAGGTTAATATTTTTTAGTGATTGATGTGTTTCTATAACATTTACAGGATAGTTATAAATTTGCTCATGGCCTTACTAAAGTGTATTGAAAAAGATGTTCATAAAGATTACAGGAAAACGATTTAGTCAAAAACTAAACTATTTAAGAAAATGGGTAATATAGAATAATAATACAGAAGATTTGAGTGAAACAATTAGTAAAAGGCTCCGTTTTATAACTGCTGAGAAATGGGCTAGCTTCGTGGCAGAGTGGATAAAGGAAGAATGGCAAAAAAGGTTGAAGACTGCATCAAAGAATCTTCAACAATCTAACATGAGCATCCACACAGATGGGCAGCTATCATGTATGCTTGTGGTAGGCACATGGTATGTACTTTTATGCATTCTTAACAGAGTTCTTTCACCTTAATAAAGGAGAATTCTTTTAAGATACACAAGTGGAAGATATAGCTATTTTTTGTTGATAATTAGTTAGATTCTTCTGATTGTGGTTAAAGAACTTGAACCACTTTTTGATCATCAAATTTATATTTTTTATGATTTAACTTCAGCTATTTACTTTTGCTATCGCTTATACACTTATATTTGACTTGGTCGGTCAATATATGATGAAATCATGTCACAATTTTAATCAATTTTAACTCTTAGCTTGCTATTTGGCCATTTATATGTATGATCTGAAAAATAAAATATATTTATGTCATTTTTAGATTTTTTTTTTGCCCTTTTCAAATGGATTGCCTTTGTCACTAGGCAGTCCACTTAGGCACCTAGGCAGTTAGGGCCTTTGCTGACTAGAGACCGCCTAGTCACCTTGACAACCTTGACTTATTGTAGTTCTCCCTTGCCTCCAGGATATTTGACACCAAACAAAGCTCTTGTTTGCAAAGGCACACTCAAATTAGCAATGCTGTAAGAGTAGGAAAACATTTATTTTTATATATCAGTATCATTTTAAGCAATAGAAAACCTCATGACAATAAAGTATCTAGCTAATGATTTTAAAAAGAAAAGTTGCAGTGAAATTGTATGCAACTGTCATTTGGAATGATCAGTAAATAACAAATTGACATGACAAAATCTTTTACTCACTTATGTTTCCAAGTACTCCATTAAATTATCATCTCGCAGCAGGTCATCAATGTCAAAAATTGGACTGTTAATCCCAATGTAATCCGATGGCAGTCCATCAAAAGAATTGTCAACAAACTTATCAGGCTCACTGTAGAAGGGTTCATCTACAAATGTATGCATTCCTCCAGCAGCTGCATCTGAATTTTTGTTTGGTGCCGGACCATCGACGTTATTGTTAATAGGAACAGCATTACATGCCTCCATTAACTTCAACATGTACTTAAGTATCCCATCTCGTGCTCTGGACATCTTTTTCCCACGAGCCTGCTCAGAAGCCTGCTTGGGCATAGGCTTTTCAGAAGCCTGTTGGCAGCAAGCTTTTGCCGCTCCTTGATTCTCTTGAGCTTGGCTGTGTCCTTTCACATCCGCTTTGCCAAGTCACCTGGTTCAATTTCTTCATCACTAACATCTTTCTCTGTAAGATTTTCACATCTTACATCATCAACTTCGAAATCTGAACCATCATTCAACTCCTGTGCAAGCGCTGCAAGGTGATCCATCTTTGATTTTTCTGTACTTCAGTCAGAAAACTTTCACCTCAGCGATTATCCCAGATGGTTTCAAGTCCTACCCAAAGTTGCAGGATATAACAAAAAAACAAAGTTAGTTCACACAAACCTATCTGATCCAGTACACATATTACCTAAGTATCCAAGATCATCTATGTCTGAGCAAGTTATCATAATTATTTGAGATCGCTTAATCAACCTGCTTAGTGCCAAATCATAAACAATTCAGCTTCAACTTGATTGACAATAAGATCTACCATTCAATACACTTTTCTTCTAAACAACTATTGTACTATCCTATCTCATTAAATTTTATATTTCTCAATTTATTAGAGTTAGATTTCATTAGTTTCATGCTGATATCCTAATTTAAAGTAATTGTTGTTGCCTCTATGATATTTTTTTTAAAGTAATTATTGTTGCCTTTATGATACTTTTTTATAAGTATTGAGCATTAATTTACAGTTTTTAAATTATTACAAAAAATGATGCTTGACAGACCGATCTATCACAAAATGTTATTTGAACACACTCACAAGAGAAAAGATGGTACCTTTATATCTGAGAAAGCAAAGATAGTGAGTGTAAGTATTTTTCTTCTCTTGTTCTTTTTCATTTTGCATATTTACTGTCGTAAGGCATGTTGTCATGTTAGTTGTTTATATATTGATTTTTTTTTTTTGGTTTTACATTGCAGGAGAAATATTATACTATCATGCGACAGAAGTATGGTAAGGACCTATTTTTCCATCCTTCTTTAGATGAGGAGGCTTGATTGATTGCTATGGGACCACCCAAAAAAGATAGAATATTTGGGTTAGGTTATAGCTTAGTTGCTCCTCCATCTAAATCCAACAATATATCATCTCAAAATAACACCATTGGATGTGGTGCACACCACATTCGAACGATGAGGTGATGAGGGAGATGTATCTTATGTGAAAAAATATGGATAAGTTAAATTAGAATATTCAGACATAACAAAATTCAATAGGTCAGGTTCTTCTTGTACAACAGCAATCTAGATTGGATTCTTCATGACTTGTCTCAATTGATACATCCATAACCACCAACGACATCACGTGGATCGACAATTGAGCATTCTTCTAGATCTTCGGATATGACTCCGACTACAGCTCCATGACGTTGGTCATCTGCTTGGTAGACTGCTCTTCCTGGATGCACAGATGCCACCACACCCATACACTCCATCGACATTTTCTCAAACTCCAACTCGACTTCAAGTACTTGAAGAAATACAATATTTATATCTTTCTTTATTTTTTGGGCTATATCATACTTATACGTGGATGTATGATGTTTAAGACTCTACTTCGGAGCAGCATGTATTGGAGAAAGATAGAAGTAGACATAGCTGTGGTGGAAGGGATACACATCTAGGCACTTCATAGTTTGTTGTGTGCTTTATTATGTGCCACTTGTATTGTTTTATATATTTTATTATTTATGTATTTTATGTATTTTGAATATATATGATTGACATTATATGTATTCTATATGTATTTGTACATACTTATGGTATTATAAAAATTATAATTTATTGATTTTGGATAAAAAATCATAGATTCCATGATTGAGTGTATTTTGCTAAAATGGAGGAATTGATGTTGCTTGAGGTAAAAAATAGGAGATTGGATATTGCTCCAATGGATATTATGAGTTATGCAAGTATTAATTTTAGATATTAAAAAAAATAAAAAAAATAAAAATTTTAGTGACAAAATAGAGATGGACTGTTGACGGAATCTAATTTCAAAAATAAAATTAGCGACGGAATCGTGATAGATTAAAAACTAACAAAGATATCGGATAAATAGTGTAGTGATAGAATAATGACAGACTAGCAACAATATATATTTATATTTAACGGCATACTAGCAATAAATAAGTGACTAATGAGATACTATATTAATGACCACATACTGACAACATAGCAATGAAAAATATTTAGTTTTAATGATAGACTAGTCACAAAGTAGCGATGAACAGCACATTATATTAGCAACTGAATACTACCAGAATAGCGACAGCGATAAGTTTTTGTTATTATATTAAAGATCGCATAGCAATGGATTAATGATAGTTTTATTTTTTTAAATTTTTTTTAGTGATGAAATTGTGACATTAGAAATAAATTATTGTATCTTATTAGGATTGTGTCATGACTTTAGCGATGGTCGAAATGATATTGTTAATCCATCACTAAATAAATTTAGCGATGGATGAGCAACAACAAAGATATCCATCGCTAATTTAGCAATAAATTTTTTTACTACAGTCTTGATTCTATAACTTATCAGTCATTTAACAGTCCCTATCTAGTTTAACGATGGAATAAGAACGGAATAGAGATGAATCTTATCCATCGATAATTAATATTTTTTAATAATATTTTTTTAAATATATGTTTTATTATAAAAATAAAAATTAATTTTTTTTGTTGCCAGAAATATTAAAAAAATAATAAAAAAATAGATTTTAAAGTTTGTTTAAAAAAAATGACAGCGACGTCAAAAGCATTTTGCCCTCCTCGTCTGGAAAGGACGGTGGTCAGACGTCAGAATGGAGATATACATGCCTCGATTGTTGCGAGCTCCACTAGGTGTCAAATTGCATGAATGGGTGGGCCAAACTGTCCCCCACGTGCTGAAATAAGGTGGGGCCCTACGTGTGGTCCGGCCTCCAAGGTGGTCCACATTGGGCTCGCCGTTGGTGAAAAGCGGGGAACAAAAGAAAGCGACCACCCAATGGAATTGGCGGCCCCTCCACAGCCAAAGCTGCCGTGGTGCGGTCCCCACTCATAGCTTGGGGCTTGGCGCGAAAGAACGATCCATCATCATCTTCTTTGTGTGTGATAAGATCCAGTAGTTGATGTCGCGAAAGAAGACCAATCATTCCTTCGCGCGAAAGATACAACCCAAACCGGGGGCGCTCGGGGCGCCAAAACGAGTCACAGAACTGGTCCCGCCCTTCAAACTGCCAGCTCTTAGCTCCTCAATCAGTTCCGCATTGTCACAATTAACGATGTATGACGGTTTAAGGTACACTTGAATATTTCTATAAATTGTGACATTTTGTCTGTTTAAAAATTACAAAATATCATATTAAAATTTTGTAACACACTGTACCTAAAACTTTATAAAATGCATGGAATCAGGAAATTTGGAATTTTTATTTTCTCCTCATAAGAATAAAAGAAAGTTTTCATGAGCACGTTGCTTCAGTTTTCTTTTTCATTTATTTTGCATGAAAACCATACACCCTCGCAAAAAATCAGGACTTGTCATACTTCTTGATATACTTTTTGAAAAGTAAATATTGAACTGGTTTTAGCTTTTTTTTTTTTTGATAAAAGGACTGGATTTAGCTTGAGAGTTGACTTGATTCATGTGTTGCAAGATAAACTCCAACAGTTAACTCCATGTGTTTGGCTAGAGCCAAGCAAAGTGAGCCATACCAATTACATCCTTCAGACCCAACCCCACAAGTACTGGCCACCATTTTAGCGTCCATCTGCATAACTAGCTGGAAGTCCATGCTCAGTCACGAGCGAGCAAACTGTGAGGGTGCAGATTGGTTATTTGATTGCATTCTCTTAAGATGTGCGAGACGTTGACTTCTCAGCAACCCCCCAGCATAAAGATAATGTCGAAGAGGGAAGGATAAGGACGAGATTTGGAGACCATAATGCAAATTTCCAATCTGATAAAATTTAACTATTTATTCACCAGAGCTTTTGAGAATAAGGTCGGACTGAGGTTTATTATCTCGGATGTTACGAAGCAAAAGTATATTTTTGAGCCATCCTTTTATATTGCAATCTCCTTAACTTGCTCACCCATTGGTCCCCAAAATAAACATGCACCACAACTAATCAAACATGCTCTCTTTTTATACAGATAAAGGAAAAGTCATCAAGCAGTTAAGCATTTCTATAGCAAAATATAGAAAAACACCTTTGTACTTGTAGAAACAAAGTGGTTCAAATGTTCTAAGAGTTCTATTTTTCTTGATTTTTTATGCAAGATAAATGGTCTAAGAGTTTTTTCCCCTAACATTAAAGGTGGATTCTTTAGTCCATTACTTTCGGCGGATGCATAAAAAAGATAGCTTTATTTCAAACCACCATTAACACATGCAAGGGATAGACCGACCATGGTATGTTGTGAGAGATGCAAAACCATTTTTTTTGTGTGAGAGAGAGAGAGAGAGAGAGAGAGATTTTGTGCGGCGATATGTAAGTAGCTAATTTCTTCAAATAGCTATAATAAATATGATCTAGGCAGCTGGTTTTTGTAGAGTGAATCATGGCAGTTGGTTTTCTTCCCTCTTGGCTCATCAAAAAGATTGATTGCATATGTCGGTCTTTTTATGGAAAAGAAATAAAATTACCAATAGCTTATCTTGCAAAATCAGGTAGTCTAAAGTTTGTATTAGAAAAAATGAAGGTGGCTTGGGTGTCAAAGATCTAAAATCCTTCAATCAGGCCTTATTTGCAAAATGAGAGTAGAGGTCACTTAATCATAATCTTAGCTCCTAGAAGAAAATTAGTCAGTCTTCCTGTCTCAAAATAGTAAAACTTTATACAGTCTGGAAGCTTAAGCAATGAAGCTCTAGTATTTTGAAGGAGGTTATTAAAAGCCTCCCATCTTTCTAGAATCGAATTAGATTTATGGTTGTCAATCGACTAGATATACTATCTTGGAAGGACACCTGGATCCTTGATGCTCCTCTTTGTGAAGTCCTTCCAAACCTCTTTCATGCTTGCCATTTGAAATCTAGGTGTGGTAGCCAATATTTTCTCTTTCAGAACTATGTCCTAAAACTTTAGGCTCCACTCTAATTTTCTTAGGCTCCATAGGCTGAGTTATTCGTTCTTTTGAATAAATTTGGAAACTTACAGTCATGTTCCAAACCTGATAGAATATAGTGGCAACTCTCATCTTTAGGGGTCATTTCTACCGTATCTTTTTATTATTTTATAACTTCTAGAGGAATTAAATGGGAGGTAGCATGTTCTCTTTAAAAAATTAGCACCCCATCTAAAGCCAAATGCTATCTCTAGCTTGACTTGCCCAATAAGCCAAACATTATAGAGATTTTGGGAAAGAACATGGGTTTCTTCTTGGGTGGTTGTCCTTTCTGTGATCATTCGATTGAATCCATTTCTCATCTTTTTATCTCTTATCTCTTTGTTGCCTCTACTTGAGCCATAATCTATAATAAATTCTTGGTTATTCCTCCAAATGAAAGCTTTTGGGATTTCAGTATTAAATAGAGATGTTGCTCTTTTACCAAAAGTGTACTGCAAGCTGGCTTCATATTAATAGCAGCTATAATCTAGTGTTGTTAGAGGAAAAGGAATAACAGAATATTCCTTCATCAATTATCTAATCCTCATTCAGGAATCTTTAAAATACTTCTTCTTTTTAATGAACATGGTGCTTTACTTAGTTTTTGCTTGCTATGGGACAAACTTAAACCTCTTGTGGCCACTGTTGATGGCATGGTTACCACGATTCTTACTTTTGATGTGCCATCATGGTGAATTTTGGACTGTCTTATTTATTTTGTAGTTTTGTGCCATGTTAAAGGTTTTTTTTTTTTTTCTATTTATTCTCCTTGTGTTTTAACTTTTGTTTTAATGGCATTTGATCATTTCTCTATAAATTCTTCTTCGGTTATGTAGATAAAATTCATATGAGCAGTTATGTCAACCACTACTTTTCTTTTACTCCAAAAAAAAGAAAGTAAATGTTGTGGTCACAATGGTAGCTCTTGTTTGTGATAGGACACGGTCAATACGCGGCACCATATCCCTTAGGAGAGTCTAATTTCTTTCAAATAGCTATAATGCATGATTCGTTTGGGGCACCAACATTTGTTTATGAAGCGAATCTAAGGCTACGGATCTTGCCGTCAGCAATGACAACTCTTGTATATGATGGGTGAGATCTTGCCGTCAGCAATGACAACTCTTGTATATGATAGGTGAGACATACTTAACCATAAAAATAACTGCATGAGCAATACACCCCCCCAAGTGGCATCGTTTGATATGACTACAAGGCATCCACTTTGGTAGCTTAGAAAAGAGTGGATGCAATTAATATGCATAGTCAGCAGATGGAGAAAAGAGTGGATGTAATTAATATACATAGACAGCAGAAGGAGGCAAAAGAGATCGGTGGAGCCCTCGACCACTGCTAGGTGAGGAAATATTTGAATGTGATGCGCAAATAATATTGGAATCATCTTTAATCCTGGGTGTAGGAATGTCTTAGGTAGGGTAACCAAAAGCAGATCAGCATTATCCTACATGCATGGCTGCTGCAAGAGGAAACAAGATGCCCATCAGAAAGTTTGAATCCTCTACCGCCGTGGCTTTGGGAACACGAGTATGATCTAACTGTAGGTAGGATGTTTATTTGATGGGTCCTTGGTTTAATTCTGCTGTCATCGGATGCAATTGGAGGCAGGTGATTTTAACCGAATGACATTCCTTCAGTGCATCAAAAGCACATCAAAAGGAAAAATAAAAAAAAACCGATGTTACGGTATATTGTGACTACAATATGTTTCTCTGCAGCTGATGAGGGACTTGGTTTCAAATCCCATTCCCTCCATGAACGCACCACTCTTCTGGTGTGGTTCGGAAAGAATGCGATATATTCCAATCCGACCTATTTATATATATACAAAAGAGAGTATTATTTTCCTGCTAGCAGGAACTTTTCTTGTGCCAGAACAAGCCATGTATTTGCCGCAGAGACTTGATTGGCACCATTTTTCCGTAGCTTTTAGTGCTGAAATTAGGAAGAGTCCAAGAAACCCTCATTGTGATTCTCGATACTTGCATTCCATCAAGTTTCTGAAACAAGCCATACAGGAATTCCAAACTCTTTTTTTTTTTTTTTAAGGAGAATAGGGAGGAAGTGAATCACTTCCTCGAATGAATATATATATCTATATATATATATATATATATATATATATATATATATATATATATATATCAAATCAGAGAAAGTATGCACAAGATGAGGAAAGAAGTGAAAGCAATACACATTGGTGCTTCCCCAAGGAAAAATTTCAATCTTTGAGTCAATGGGAAAAGATAGCTCCAAATTTTCTGGGGTCCTTCAATCACCTTTGTTGATCCAAGGTGTTCCCGTAGTCAGCGGTAAGTAATGTTTTTTGAAGAACAAAATAAATGGAACTTCGTCTTCCAAGGAATATTCTTCCATTTCTTTTAATCGAAACATACCAAGCCCATCAAAAGTTGATCCCGTAAATTTCTATTAGATCCTGAAATTTTCTCCTCCACGAGGTCCACAGTGCATGCATATTTGTCAGCCAGCCTTGGATATTAAGGCAAGCTTTTAAGAGTGGCCTAAATTCTTTTAGCAAACGGGCATATGAGAAAGGGGCGCGACACTGATTCCACATTACAATCATATAGTGGGCACCCACCCCACATGTAGTCTATTCTTCAAGACTAGTGAAATAAAGACTTCGATTAGATGCTTTCCATACCATTTTGTAGTATGGGCGAAGAAGGCCACAATTATTAATGAATTTATAATAGAAATCCATAGTGAATGATCCATTGCTGGTGAACTTCCAAATAGGAATGTCAGTAATTCTTGATGGTTTAATAGGGAAAGGGGATCATTCAAACTCTTTAGCTGTTCCAGTTCATCTTGAGAAAGCGGACCATGCAATCTAACTTTCCAACAATGATTCCTCCCATTCAATATGGATGCCATAAAAATATTTTCTTTAATTGTAGAGGAGTATAACTCACTAAATAAAAGGGCAAGAGGGGCTGCACCGATCCGTGAAACCTTCCAAAATATAATATTTTGATTGATACCGAGTTTGAAGGCCGTATAGTTCCAAAATACATTGAGATCCTTGTTTCTATGTGCTTCCAAATGGATGAGAGAATTCCAACCTTCAACCGCAAAAAAGAAAGAGAAAATAAAAGCCATACTAATAGGAAATTCTCAGTATTTGTTTTGCTAAAATAAAACTCTACCATACATGGCGGTTAGATTCCACATGGGGCAAAGGCCAAGTAGTATGCTCGTCTTTTGTTGAGAGCTAGATCCCATACTAGTATCTTGAAAGGTGTGTAATTCTTTCCACAGTCCTATCTTTCGTCACAGGCAAGTTTATTAGAACGACCATGGCCTCGTATCAGTCAGTTTCATTTCCCCAAAACCAAACAAACCTTGAGACTATTAAAATGAGCACCAGCTGTGGTACCATTAGCCCCATTCGGCTTGCCCGACCACTTCAACTTCTTGATGGTACAAGGTTATTAATTCCTTATTGTCTTAACTTCACAAGTTCTTCAAACACTTGACTGCGTGCTGCTACCTGTGTCGGATGAGTTCTGTGCAACTGGATTCAAAGCTTAGAATAGCCACACACACACACACCCCACTGTTAAAATAAGGGAAGAAAGAGAAGATGAAATTTCTATAATCCTGATTTATATATGAATTACGTGACCACAGGGTGCATGCATGAGTCTAAGTATAATAGGTTTTGAGTAAGATAACAACTTTATAATAGACTTTGAGTTTGATAATAACTCTATTAAGATTACAAATCGGTTACATCAACACACACCATGAACACTGCCTTCTCCTTTGTGATGGGTTTAGCTCATCAGCCTTCATTCAACATTCGTATTAGACTTTCTACCAACAAAAAAAAAAAAAAATCATATTAGACATTGGCTTTGCTGCTGCACCTAATTGCACTTAATTAATTGTCTGGGTCGTGCGGCACTAACTTTTTTCTCTTGTTTAGCAACGATCAGACAAACAGCAAATAAACAAGTAAATAGGCCTCTTGCATAGACTTTCTTAGGTTGTCCTAATGTTTGCTGCTAGCCTATTATTTCATTTTGTAAGGATGAAATTATCTTGCATTGACACTCAACTTTCTAGGCCTATCTTGCTTGTACATTCTTTCCACTTTGTGGGGGATGGTACCTTCATGATACAACTTGCTTATTATTGTTAACAATAGCCTTGCATGTAATCAAGAAACAAACTTTCTCCTCTTTTAGCAATAATAGAAATAGCCACAATTGACCGTCATGGTTAAAAAAGATGTGAAGACCTTTTGAAAAATTAACATTAGGTCCCTTGGAATGTAATCTATTAGATCACATGAAGGTAGTATTTGATGATCCAAATAGGATTATCATAATGATTTAAAATTATCGATGATTCGAATTCAAGGATAATTTGATCATCAGTGATCTAAAATCACTATATTTGGTAGACCATGGTCTAGTGATAAAAGATCCATAGATATCCATGAGTAATTTATTTTAGTATTTCATAGGAATCTAATATCATCAATTATATAATACCAAAACTACCCATAATATATTCCATAAAATATATTTATTAGTCATATATAATATATTATAAATAAATTATTAATATATTCATTAAAATATTAATAGTTTATATATTTTATAAAAATATGTTTATCAGTCCTATAAATTATTAATCTTACAAAATATATTAATTATTATTATAAAATTAATATTTTTATTAAACATATATATAATATGTTATTTATTAATATGAATATTTATTTTGATTAAAAATAAAGTAAATAGAAGTAATATATTAAATATTTTTATTATATAAATATAAAAAACAATAAGATATGTTTATTCTAATTTAAAATTATCATTGAATCATAATATAACAATAATATAATTAATAATATATTATAATATAATATATATTATAAATATAATATATGATATTAAATATAGTATAATATCAGATATATAATATTGATATAATATATTAATGATAATTAATATATCAATTTTTTTCTCGAGAATGAAAGATATTTTTGTCTTTATATTTTAGTCAAAGATTACTGTCTGCGTTAAGATCACTATCATGTAGGATCATCATCGTGCAATCAAATACAATGATCTCATTATCTCTACCCACATCATCCTTAATCTTAAATGGATCATCTTATACCATCCACCACCTAAATATTTTGCTTTCACTTTTAATCCCCTCATCCCAAATTATTTTTCCTTGTGTTGTATGAGATGGTTAACATGTCCCCTTAATTTAAGATCAATGAGCTGCTAGTTTTATATAGAAAGTTTAGATATTCATGCATACTATTGCTGTTGGAGAGTCGATTTGGCTTAGGCTAATGAGCTGGAGTCGAGAGAGGGAAAGATAGTCGCAAGATGGCTGGTCAAGACCTCTGAATTGGATGCTGGCTCTGAATCCATAATCGATCCTTCGAACCAGATCTTATAACATCAAAAATAAAAAAGTCCTCGTGCTGGAGGGTTTCTCGATGCTAGACTCTCCAATACCTAAGTCAGTCTTCCATGGAAGCAAATAGAAGAAATCTGAGCTTTTCTAGAGGATTTTCTGACTGTATCGAGTATGAGATGGAACAAGTTTTATCGTGAAAGAGTAGAGTGGTAGGTTAGAGAGGAGTCCATGTGGAAGGTGGAGTTTAAAGGTGAAGTCAGAATTACTTAGAGTTTTACGGAGGAGCTAGATTTTAGTTTGTATAGGATCTATCTCAAAAAAAAGATAAGCGGACTATGGTGCACCTTCCGCAACCTTGTCCAGAGTTCTTCTTGACTGGAGGCTATATTGTGGTATAAGACAGAGGGCATCATTAGATGTCCCACATTGGTTGTGAGTCAAGATAGACTCTGACTTATATGAGATGAGACCTTTTCTCCTCCGTAAGATATTTTTTGAAGGACAAAATCGTGAGGTCTTGTGCCATAGCAGCCAAAGATAACAATAGATGCTATCTTACATGTACAAGAGTGGAGACTAACTTACCCAAGCCACGAGTCTTTAACTGCAACATATACAATTTGAGTTAACATGAGGATAGCTCCTCCACTAAAACATGTCCTACGTAATCAGAGTCAGTTTTCCAAGCCAAGCAAATGTTTTAGTAATATATCTCATGGTGGTCTTTGCATCGACCTCTAGTCACTCTCTTTTGTAGTCTTCTTGAACGCCAAACTATAAACATGATAACAATGCAAATAAAGTTTTAATTTCTGTGCCTTTGCTATGCTTGGCTCTAGCATCTTTTGGTCCATGCTTTTGAATGGCTTTGATGTCTGATCTTAACCCTTTCTACCTGATATACATCTAACACATGTTCTATGCTAGTGATCTGCATCAAAACATCATGAAAACCTATACTATTAATTTGATCTATTTTCCTTTCTCCAAACCAAAATTTATTCACATTTAAAGATCCTTCTAATGTGAGAAATAATCATGCCACATATCCAAGAGGTTGCGATGGCACTATAGCAAACATATGTGATTAACTGCTTTGAGTTTAAAAAAGTGTCGCACCTTCATTTTGGTAGTCATCCATAATGCTACCGTAGTTGCACCACACCTTGGTCCCCCCCTCCTATGTATTACATTTTTAAGTAACTATGATCTACCTTCTAGCTGGGGATGAAAATAGATCAGATAATATTTATCTAGATCTGACTAATATCCGTAGCTATATTCATATCTATAAAAAAAAAATAGATATAAGTATAAATAGATAATTATCTTATCTATATCTAAATATTTAATTTATTTATATTATTTATAAATTTTAAAAAAATATATATAACTATATTAAAATTCTATAGATTGATTTTTCATCTATAGACCGTATAATTTAATTATCTGACTAATATCAACATTTATATCCATACTTGTAGTATTCAATTTGTATCTATATCTCTTTCAAACAAATATAAAGATAAATTTTTGTATCTAATTAATATTTATATTGATATTTATATTCATCAAAATAAATATAAATATAGATAAAAATATACTGATTTCTGATCCGATTCCAGCGTACTGCATTCTGAAGCTCTTGCTCCCCTCCATGGCATCTTTTTGACCTGTAGAAGATAATGACCCATAGAAAGAAAAGAAAAGAAAAAAAAAAAAAAACAGCGAGGAGAGAAGCAGCGCGCCTGTTACTACCGCAATGATGAAGGCAATTTGCCCACGTAGGGACCGACCGACCGCGAATGCTGCCATAAATTGGAGCGACAACCCTTCGATCCTCCAACCACCGATATTTGCTCCAGACCCCGTCCTGGTCCCGTCTTCCCCCCCTATTGTGTCCCAGAGGAGCAGTAGACCGTTACCTCACATTCTAATTTTACATTGCATCAAAGTTAACCAACCACACCTTCTCTTGATATAATACCACACACTCACAATCCCATCTACTACATCTCTTCTGCTTCCTCCAAGTCCTTGGACATGGAACCGGAGAACCACGAGCTAAACCTTGACTTAGGCCTCCAGCCATCATCCCAGCTGGCCGCGCCGGCTGGGGTATTCCCGTGTAACTACTGCCAGAAAAAGTTCTATAGCTCGCAAGCTCTCGGGGGTCACCAGAATGCGCACAAGCTCGAGAGGAGCCTTGCCAAGAGGAGTCGGGAGCTGGCCACGGTCCTCCACCAGCATGCAAGCTCGACAGGAGCCGTGTCAGAGAGACAGAAGGAGGAGAGCAAGTATAATGTAGGGAAGTTTGTGAGCCCCGAGGAGACGAGGGTCTCGACATGGCCTGGGAGTTATAAGGTATCAGACGACAAAGGAGAGCTGGTTGATGAAATCGACCTGTCCCTAAGGTTATGACTTGTGCTTTCCTTTGCTTCTCCCTCTCTCTCTCTCTCTCTCTCTCTCTCTCTCGCCCCCCTTCTCTTTTTTTTATATTTCTTAATTCGAAGCGCACCATATTAACAAAGCTTCAGGACGTGTTTGCTTCAAGTTATTAAACGTTGTTTTCTTTTTCCCCATATCGCTAGTTCTTACTATCTACTAGATGAAATGGCCTGGGAGAATGAAAGAGAAGAGGAGACTCTACGATGGTGATTTGGAGCCTTTTCCATAAAAATGCACTGGATTGCACAAATTCCGAGTGTAACAAGGGTGTGGGTTAGCTCAAAGATATAGATCAAATGTTACAGGAGCTTCTAATGTTCTGCCCAAACAGAAGAAGATTCTCATTTTTCCCAGTGGGGATGTGATCGGATGTCCGAGGGCAGAACATTAGAAGTTCCTGTAGCATCCGATCTATATCTTTGCTTCTTTGATGCATGTCTTGATGCAGTTCCATCTTTTCTGCTCTCCCACAGCTTACACTGATGCCGCAAGTCTGCGATATTTCTATGAATTAAGGATTTGGAAGAGGGATTCCTGGTGGGAATCCAATTTACACAGGCAATGATTGGGTTCTCACTTCTAGTGGTGACATCCGGCTGTGAAAAGAGAAGGCAACGTAACGTTTAAGATTATATATATATTGGCCACCTTTCTATCATCATTGACCCCGAAGCCCAAATTAAATAAGTAGTTTTAGGGCCTTTCGGAAGTGAAAAGGATAAAATTTTAGGTATTAGGATTTTCTTCATCTTGAATGTCCAATGAAATGATATTTAGTTTTCTTATCTGGAAGGATTTGAATAAAGATTCTGTGATTTTAGGAGCTGGGAATTCGACGCTGCTGATATTTAATGATAGGGCAAGAAGGATTTATGTAATTATATTATATAGAGATGTGGAAGATGGAGCTCTAGGTCTAATATATATATATATATATATATATATATATAGAGAGAGAGAGAGAGAGAGAGAGAGATATGGAGCTCTAACAGTTAAAAACAGGTATGAAAGCAGATAACATTTTATATTATATATCTAGGAGCAAGAGAGAAGGTAAAAGAAAAGAAAGAAGGCAGAGTCAATGTGAAATAGTTCTAGTAGTCTTGAACATTGTTCTGGAAATACCACTACGCAATTCCACCTACCTTTCTACCACCCATCTCGCAAGTTTGCGAGTTCTCTAAGTCAGTTGTTTCAAAAAGAGTTGATGTAATTTTTCCTAGGCTGCTACTATACAGTCACTGCACCCTATCTAGACTAGAGACTAGGCTCTTCAAACCGAGTCACTACTCACAAAACTATGCAATTCCACCTACCTTTCTACCACCCATCTCGCAAGTTTGCGAGTTCTCTAAGTCAATTGTTTCCAAAGGAGTTGATGTAATTTTTCCTAGGCTGCCACTATACAGCCCTCTTGCTTAGAGGGAAAGAGGATATAACCTCCGAACTACAGCTTGGTGGTGTTCTAGTTGTCATTTTGAGTTTGGTCCTCATTTTTTTTATTTGCATTAGTTTGGTTATTGGTCTTCTCAATGTTAACCAAAAATTAAGAGCTAGAGCCTACACCTTGTAGGGGAGGAAGGTGTAGGCTAAAATTTCAATGTGGGAGCAAATTGTTTGAATAGATGTCTCTCAATTAAGAACTTTGATAACAATAATATTTCATAACAATTATATGCATATATATGTATATATGACAATTCAGTAGTTCCCCCTAGTTTATTTTCAGTTCGGTTTACTTTTCTTTCATGGTTTCAATTCATTTAAGTCTTCACTCTTCAGCAGTCAGCCCACAACCGATCTCAAATCCCAAATCCTTCAATCTTTATGGATTAATTGTGCTCTCGCCTCTTCTATTCTACCCATCCACTACTTCGATCATTCTTCGACTTCAAGGCTTCGCCCACTCTCCTCGTTGAAGAAGTTTAGATCCGCCACTCTGCCTTGCTTCCCTCTTACTCCAAGACTCCAACTCCTTTGCTCTAGTGAAATCTTCTCTATTTCTTTTAATTTGAAACCATAGTTTCTGGCTTTCTACTTGTAGATCACCATGGATCTATAGAACCATTGCCCCACACATTGATCTCTAGCTACTAGCCTTTTTCTCACGATCTCCTCCACCCCGAGCCCCTATATAAAGGCCCTTCTCCTCTGTTCGTCTCCTTGCATTCTCCTCATTATAGAGAGGAGTATCTGTGTGGATTTATCTTCTACTCTTCAAACATTGCTCTTTATTTCTTCTTCTTTTTCTTTTTAGTCTTCTCCTTCCCCTTTTCTTTGTCTAGCATGCATAAATTGAGTCAATCAGGCAATTATTTTGGGCGACTCATTGAGGGTTCATCTTCTCCTCTTCATTGGCATGCATGCATTTTTTTCTAGCAAAAGGCTAGGCGGCTCTAGAAGGTCTATTATTCCACAAATAACTAACTTGTAGCCATTGTTAGCTAGGCTGATCATTAGAGAAGGAGCAAAGAAGAGAAGGGACAATCTTTTCATCTCATCAAATCAAGAATCCCCTTTGAGCCTTTATAGCCTAGGTATCTGGCTGGTTTTTCTTTCTCATGGTTGGCTTGTGATCTTCTTCTACTTCTTGTTGGCATGTAATGGCTGTGAAGCTGTGTTGCTTTCTCTCTTTGTTCTTCTCATTCTTCCCATTGGATTTTGTTTTTCTTCTTGGTATTTTGTCTTATATGGGGAGGTGGTGAAGATTCTTGAATAATGATTCTTGGTATTTGGTCTACTATCATTTTTGTGAAGGAAATCATCTGCAACCGTTTTGATTTAGTTGAAAAGATTGGTCAATCTAAGCCTCCTATTTTTATTTCTCTTCTTTGCTTTTCTAGTTCCTTTTATTTCAAGATTTTTTTCTGGACCTTGTTAGATGGAAACTGGATAAGGTCTTCCTTCTCCCCCAATTAGGAGCTCCCTTTTAGCCCATATTCAAGGAAACAACATAAGGCAAGACTCTCATTTACCCTTCCCACTTAGTCTAATCCCATTTGATAGAAGCTCATTCACCTCAGTCCAGCCGATAAATCAAATTAAACCGATTGAATTTTTGGACCGGTTTGAATCAATTTTCTAAGATAGTCGGTCTAGTTTCGAACAATTTTAATTTTATAAAACTATTTAAATCGATTTGGTTTCAAAAATAATCTTAAATCAATTCAACCCGAACCGCATACACGCCTACCTCTATCAACAAAGTGTAATAGTTGCTCGGTGTACAACCATGACCATGTTATTTGTGCTGATAAATCTTATCCATCTAACCGATAAATCTATATATTGCATCTTTCCACAAACCATAGATATTTAGCCGACACAATTCATCTAAAACACAACGAGGCTTAAACTTAGGATCTCCTTTAAAGAGCAAGGTATTGGTCCCAAGCTAGTACCGAAGCATATTTGATTGGGTCAATAATGAGTGATGCAAGGAATATTTCTTGAGGTGGATAAGCTCAGCATCACTGACATTGGCACCTCGAACATAGACAACTTGAAAGCATGATCGCACCAGCCTGAGAGTACTGGTGGTAGTAATGTCAGTAACCATTATCATATGATTAAAGCATCATAACTATCGGAGGATGTGGCTAGCTGTTGCAGTCTACTTAAGCTATGAACTAGCCATTGCATACAGTTACTGTAAATACTGCTTGCCATGGAAATGGCTACCAACCTCTTTCTATAAATAGAGAAAGGCAGGAGACCTATAAGGAAGTCTCTAAAGTCCCTTATTCATCACTTTGATCTCTATTCATCGTTCTTATGTTCTCTTACTCACTCTTCTTTCTCTATTCTACTATTTTTGGATTTCGATTGATTTGAGCGTTAGAAGATCTCTTGTCAGAAAAACTCTGGCAAGAGGATTTCTTTTCAAGTTCAACAGTCAATCGAGGAGCTTCAGCTATCGTATCGACCGCAACTCATTTCAATCCTATCGATCTTAGCTCGAGGGTGTAAATGGATTGAATTGAATTGGATTATACCTGAATCCAACTCAAATTCGAAATATTTTGGACTTAGAAATTTGATTCTAAAATCGAACCAAATACTCTACTAGTCCAATCCAATCCTGTATGAAAAGTTTGGATTAGAATGGATTGGATTTTTGGATTTTTACATACATTAGACTATACTTTGGATCATAATTCCAAAGCAAATTATATGAATTCGAAACATAAACTACTGATAGGTACTCTACAAAATCGCCCTACATTTAACAATTAATATTATAATAGAATAGATAAGAAATAAAAAATATAAATTTCAATACCAAAGATCTCAACAAATTGTGCTACAATAGCATCATGTCAAAAATATAAGTTCTAGATTTTTAAGAAAAACTATATTATCAAAATATAATAAGTTTCATAATATTTAAAAGAAACTAAACTTGAAACACACACATATATATGTAAAATCTAAAAGTCCAAACTAGAAAAATGGATTGGATTTGGTTTGGACTCATAGTTTGAACTTTGGATTGGATTTGGATTTCATAACATTAAATCCAAATCTAAGTCCAACGTCCAAAATTTTTAAATTCAAAATCAAAATCCAAAAATCCGATCAAATCTTCTAGTTCAGTTTGAATTAATTTGGATTTTAGATTTTCTTTAATCCACTTACACCTCTAAGCCCGATCTTGAAATTTAGCAGCAACAACAAGAAAGTTGAGTATATATAGTGCAGATTAGTTTTAGTTTTTCCTTTCAAGTTTACCAATTGTATTGAGTCGATGTCATAGAAGAGGGATCTAAGTCAGAAGAGGCTTGGAGCTAGAAAATTCCAAATATCAAGGAGATTTTTATGACGTATAGTCTACGAATTTGATCTCTCCTTCAGAGTCGCAAGCTCAATTTTTTCCAACTCAAAGCTCAAGTCTTCAAATTTATCATGGGCGACATATCCATGGGGAAATCCAACATGAAAGGAGATTGTCCAAGCTTTGATAATCTAAATGTGTTGACAAACAGAAGTATAAACAGAAGAAGAATAGAAAAGAGGGTGAAGACGAAAATTTCAGAGGAAGAAGGATACATCTCTAGGACCAAATGGGCCCTTTTTATTAATTTTCATGGGCTCAATTTAGGAATTATACAAATATATTTTTCTCTAATTAGACGATTGTATTCCTAATCAGAGGGATTCAATTTAAGAATTATACAAATATATTTCCCTCTAATTAGACGATTGCATTCCTAATCAGAGGGATTCAATTTAGGAATTATACAAATATATTTTCCTCTAATTAGATGATTGCATTCCTAATCAGAGGGATTTACAGCTCATTTCAACACTCTCCCTCAAGATGGGTTATAGATATCATAAAGACCCATCTTGTCATGAATAAATGAAAAAGAAGGCACACTAAGACCTTTGGTCAAAATATCTGCTAGTTGACTAGCAGATCGCACATAAGGCATACAAATGATTCTGGCATCAAGCTGTTCCTTGATAAAATGTCGATCGATCTCGATGTGCTTCGTCCGATCATGCTGTACTGGATTATTAGCAATATTGATTGCTGCCTTATTGTCACAATATAACATAAGGGGCGATGACTGATAAAGGCCTAGATCCAATAACAAGATCCGCAACCATAAAATTTCGCACACGCCATGTGCCATAGCTCGATACTCTGCTTCAGCAGTAGATCGAGCAACTACATTCTGTTTCTTGCTTCGCCAAGTGACTAGATTACCTCCAACAAAAGTACAGTAACCTGAAGTAGAGCGACGGTCATCAAGTGATCCAGCCCAATCAGCATCTGTATAACACTCCACCCGTAGGTTGCCATGAATAGAATAAAGTAAACCACGACCAGGACAGCTTTTGAGGTAACGAAGTATCCGTGTCACAGCATCCATATGAACTGAACGTGGATCATGCATAAACTGACTTACCACACTAACGGCGAATGCAATATCAGGCCGTGTATGAGATAGATAAATCAAACGTCCTACCAATCGTTGATAACGTTCTCGATCAATAGGAACACCGGTATCAGCTACTAGTCGATGATTTTGTTCAATAGGAGTAGCAATAGGTCGACATCCCAACATACCAACTTCTGTAAGAAGATCTAGAATATATTTTTTTTGGGAGAGAAAATTTTTTTTTGAAGAACGAGCAACTTCTATCCCAAAAAATATCGAAGATATCCAAGATCCTTCACCTCAAATGCCTGTGCTAGCTGAGCCTTCAAATGAGTTATCTCCTCAGAATCATCTCCTGTGACCACAATATCATCAATATAGACAATCAAAATAGCAATCTTACCCTTGTTGTACCGAAAGAAGAGTGTGTGATCTGCATTGCTTTGTTTATACCCTATCTGAATAATTGCTTGTCGGAAGCGATCGAACCAAGCACGAGGTGACTGCTTTAAATCATAAAGAGATCGTCGTAACTGGCATACTTTGTCCACTGTTTGAGCAGTAGCAAATCCTGGAGGAACATCCATATATACTTCCTCCTGAAGTTCTCCATGAAGAAAAGCATTCTTTACATCGAGCTGGAACAGATCCCATCAGAAATTAGCAGCACATGATATAAGGGTTCTAACAGAGTTCATTTTTGCAACAGGTGCAAAAGTTTCATCATAGTCGATGCCATAAGTCTGTGTATATCCTTTTGCTACCAAGTGAGCTTTGTACCGTTCAACAGTACCCTCAGGTATCTGTTTAACTGTAAAAATCCATTTGCATCCCACAGTTTGTTTACCAACTGGCAAAGGTACAAGTTTCCATGTATTATTTTTTTCTAGTGCTTGCATTTCTTCAAGCATGGCGGCTTTCCACTTGGGATTTTTCTTAGCAACCTTTCAGTTCTCGGGTATGGAGACAGAGGACAAAGAAGCTATAAAACTCTGATAAGATGGAGAGAGAGACTCATAGGATACAAAGTTAGTAATGTCATATTTGTACCCTACTCCATCCTTAAGTCGAGTAGGAATACCAGCATGACGAGTAGGCTTCTGTAAAGCAATAGGAACATTTAGATCATCATTATCTAATGTAAACTGGATGGGAGGTACAGGAGAATTACCATTAGTCGTAGAAGATGAAACCGTTGGACAGGAGAGGAAGACCTGGAGACTGGAGAATGCGTAATAGACTCTGAGAGAGGAGATGAATCAGATAAAACAAGCTATGGGAGAGTCTCAGATGCAGTTTCAGATGCTTCTCCTTGGGTGTCAGATGCTTCTCCTTGAGTGTCAGATGCACCATTTGTACCAACATCCACAGTAACATCCACAGTAATAGGACTCCCTCCAGAAGACTCCCCCTCTCGACCAGTTTCAGAGATAACGGGAGAGGAAGAGGACACAGAAGATATATAGAATAGTTCAGACTCCCGAAATATTACATCAATGCTGATAAACATCTTTCGCTCAGTCGGACACCAACATTTGTATCCTTTTTGAGTAGCTGAATATCCTACAAAAATGCACTTGAGGGCACGAGCGTCAAGCTTGCCAACCGAAAGTCGATGATCCCGAACAAAACAAACACAACCAAATACCTTGGGGGGAATTATAAAAGAATTAGTTCCTTGCAGGCATTCAAGAGGAGTCTTGTAGTCCAAAGTTCGAAGTGGCATTCGGTTAATCAGATATGCTGCAGTTAATACTGCTTCTCCCCATAAGAATTTAGGAACATTCATAGAAAACATCAAACATCTTGTCACTTCAAGAAGGTGTCTATTCTTTCTTTCAGCAACTCCATTTTGAGCCGGTGTGTCAACACACGTCGTTTGATGTATAATTCTATTATTATGTATATACTCCTCAAATTCTTTATTAAGATATTCTGTCCCATTGTCAGAGCGAAAAATCTTAAGAGTTGCTCCATATTGAGTATCAATCATTTTATGAAAATCTCTAAATGACTGAAATACTTCATTCTTATTTTTCAATAGATAAACCCAAGTGCAACGACTAAAACAATCAATAAAAGTGACGAACCACCGATGACCAGAAATAGCGGTGGTCCCACAGGGTCCCCATACATCAGAATGAACTACCTCAAACATTGCTTTACTACGTCGGCCTGAGTTTGGATAAGTACTTCTAGTGTGTTTAGCTAGTTCACAGGCATCACATACAAGCTTCTCTTTATATGTTTCAAAAATAGATGGAAATATACGAGCTAAGAGAGTAAATGAAAGATAACCAAGCCTGCGGTGTTGGAGCAACAGATCCTCCTTTTGTGAAGATGAAATAGTCAAACTGGTTTCTGAGTAGCCTTCAGACACTCCTCCCTCCAAATAGTAGAGCCCATTACGCATTATGCCAGTCCCAAGTTTTCTCCCTGTCTTTGGTTCCTGAAAGACACAATGTGTTTTGAAAAAAGTTACGGCACAATCAAGATCATTTGTAATAGCACTAATGGATAGGAGATTTATAGAAAATCTTGGGACATGTAGAACAGATGATAAGGGTAATTCGGAAGTACATTTGATAGATCTTTTTTCAGAAATAGGGGTAAAGGAGCCATCAGCAAGACGAACTTTATCACGACCGGAACAGGGAATATAAGACACAAAATCTCTAAAAGATCCAGTCATATGATTGGATGCTCCAGAATCAACAACCCATGGAGAAAAATTACTACAGTTAAGAGCATGAATTTGATCACTGATACCTATTTGGGCAAAATTATCCTGAGAACTAGCTGGTTGATTTGAAGAATCTTCTGTGGAAGTACTGCTTTCAGAAATATTTACACCAGATTTGAATTTTTTCAAAAGTTGCATTTCTTCAACTGATAAATCTCCCATAGAAGAAAAATGAGCCTGATTATACTGACCTCGGCCTCTACCAAAACGACCACCTCCACGACCACGGCCTCTATTTGGACGACCATGTAGCTCATAGCAGTAAGCTTTGATGTGGCCCGGCTTATGACAGTGGTCACAAATTTTAACCCCACGAGGTCGAGGCTGAGTTTCTTAAGCAGAATTAGGAGTAGAGCTTCCAAGAGTATTAGGCTGTACCACAAGTGCAGATCGTATAGCTGTGTTCATAGAAGAAGACATAGTAGTTAATCGAGTTTCTTCACTAAGAACCAAAGAAATAGTTTCATCAAGAGTTGGCCACTTCTGTGTACTAAGAATAGAAGAGCGTCGATACTCAAACTCTGGGTTTAGTCCATCCAAAAAATCCACAAGTCGCTGTCTCTCTATCCATTTGCGAAACTCATCAACATCACCAGGATGAGTAGGGGTAAAGGGATTATAAAAATCAAAATCGTTCCACAACTTTTTTAATTCTCCAACATACTCTGTTACAGATCGGAAACCCTGATTAAGTCCTCGAAGCTCTCGTTGGATCTTATGGGCATGCATATTATTGCCTTTATAAGAATAAGTTGTGGCTACAGCCTGCCATAACTCATAAGCATTCGTTAGTGCCTTAACCGTATGAGCAACACTTGGTACCATAGAGGCAAGGAGCCATGCTACCACCCGAGAGTTATTAGAATTTCACTGTCTAACAGCTATCCCATCTCCTTCTAGCCTTTTTGCAGTACCACTTATAAACCCCTCAAGATTGTGAGAATCCAAAATTAGACGAACATGTCGCGTCCAACTTAAGTAGGTACCCGGCCCATCCAATTTGATCGGGTTAGTTTCTAGGGTGATCTTTGAAAACTCACTACCCGAGATACGAGATTCCATCATCCTAACCATTAACTTTTCTAAATCCTCCATGGTTAAAGGAGTTTTATCACCCATAAGAAAAAAAACTTAAATGATCAAGTAAACAAGAACAATCTTGAGGGAGAAAATTGAAGTTTTCTCACCAACGATCTGAGATAAACTCAGATGACGAAAAATATCGAATCTCTGCTTCCATGAAAGGTGCCTTGATAATATTCAGAAACTCCAAAACTGAACGCTCCATTGTTGTTCCAGAAAAAACAGCATCTACGATTGGAGACACATATGACAGCAGTAGAGGTTCTCCCTTTTTTTTTTTTAATTTAAAAAATACCTAATAAGGGATGAGAACCGTTTTCAACCCCGTAGTTCTTGAGTGGAAACGGTGGTGGCGTCGATGGCAGCGGCGGTAGCAGCGACAGCGGTGGCGATTGCAGTGGCGATGGCAGAAGCAGCGACAGCAGTGGCGGCGGCGACGATGGCTGCGGCAGCGGAGGCGGCGATCATAGTGGAGAAGGCTCAGGCAGCGGCGGCGGCGACGATGGCCGCGGCAGTGGAGGCGGCGATCATAGCAGAGGCGGTGATGAAGATGAAGGGATGCGAGAGAGAGAGAGTGAGAGATTTAACGGAAACGGAGAATGGCTTTCAAGGTTTGCAGGGATCCACAGAGAGAGCAGCGGCGATGGTTTGAAGGGAGAACAGATCCCACTCTGTTTGAGAGGAGAGATTTGAGTTATAGACGATCGGCGGTTGAAGAGGCAGAACAGAGCACTCTGTTCCCTAAATAGGCTCTGATACCATGTTGACAAACAGAAGTATAAACAGAAGAAGAATAGAAAAGAGGGTGAAGACGAAAATTTCAGAGGAAGAAGGATACATCTCTATGACCAAATGGGCCCTTTTTATTAATTTTCATGGGCTCAATTTAGGAATTATATAAATATATTTTCCTCTAATTAGACGATTGTATTCCTAATCAGAGGGATTCAATTTAAGAATTATACAAATATATTTTTCTCTAATTAGACGATTGCATTCCTAATCAGAGGGATTCAATTTAGGAATTATACAAATATATTTTTCTCTAATTAGATGATTGCATTCCTAATCAGAGGGATTTACAGCTCATTTCAACAAAATGACTATCTTCCTATCTAATAATCTCTAATATGATCAATCTTGTAGATGCATGTGGTAATGACTTCTATGGTTTCATCCAATCAAGATTTGACGGCATAAATAGCTTTGCTAGCTCCGGTGGAGAATGCCATGAAAGGGTTTTTGATACCTACGGTCCATAGGAGGAAGTGGGGATAGGCGAGGCAAAAACGGGATAGACATGATCCGATCTCTCTCCGAGAAGGACTTGATGGTTCCATGACTCTCATTACTGGAGAAAATTCATGTCAGCTGGAGGGGTCTAATCCTGTAAGCAAGCTAATAGAAGACCCAACAAGATTAGCATCCTAGTTGTGTGTCCTATCTGCATTGCCTAACGTGAATTTGGGAGCAACTCGATCGAGTCGTCTCATTAGAAATAGAAATGGCCCTACTCTTGACGTGACCCTAAAGCAAGGAAAGTCTTCTGAACTTTTCGATGGCCTCGTGTTATACACGAGTATTGATACGACACGTACTCCTGTTTCGATTTCTATTCAGATCCTCGTGCCAATGATGGAGTGGAAGAGCTATCTCATATATGGTGAGGGATCGCGTTGCATCATGGGTCATCACGAGATACTGGGGAGACGTGATAGTACTTCAAGAACAATCTGAATCGCAGAGGATTTCGTCTGTTGGTGGTTGGGGGAGTGGAGGCTCTAAATTCTTGCCAAACATCACAACAACCCAAAAAAAAAAAAGAAAGAAGAAGAAGAAGAAGAAAGAAAGAAAAAATGGAGCTCAGGGAGATATCCCCTGTTACCTGATATAATCTCATTCCATCGGAATGGTGTAATAAACTTATACTGTGGAATAGAGTTGTCTCAATTACCATTCTGCACTTATCCACTCCATACACCCCAAAAATAAGAAGATAATTTGATCCTTATGATAAAATTCAAATTATCATGAAATTTAATACGCTTTAAATAAAGCCCCCATCTTTTCCCCAAGCACGCCTATACCATGGAATATGCCTACTCCTCCAACAATGCAAGGAATATTCCTCCTCTCATTTAATCTCACAAACCTGTATGACATCCCTTTATCAGCTGAACTGAAATTATAACAATCTCACACATCCAATCTTGCTATGCCCTTATCACGGATTCGCTTGTCCTGAAAAAGAGGGCCCACCTATGGTCCAGATCCTACGAGACCCCAAAATCCCCAGTGATGGACTCATGTGGCTGATAAAACTATAGTCATATCGCAATATTATTTGTTAATTTACCTAGAAGGATAGATTAAAAATGGGGCACTCGTCAATAGGTTAGCGATGTGTTTAAAGCTCGTGTGGACTATAATAAATAGAAATTATAAGTTTTTTCATCAGAAAAATTAGAAATCAACATTCGATCAGTTTGCAACTTTATCCTAGCTCAGGTCGGATTTGGACGATTCCCTGAGCCTTTTGCGCCTGCATGCCATGCGATGGAGCATGTAGGGTTAATACTTGGGCTTCGGTTTGTCTTTAGCGTCACAATGTCTTCGTTGGATCCAGGGATGGGGTTGGCGGACATACTATGATTTTGTCCAAGCAAGCTTCTTCAAATATTAAATCGACCTCGCTCTTTTGGTGAAAAGGGATCCGAAGTACCAATTTCTATCGACAGTTGTGTTTGATTCACACTTTCCGTATCTTGGCCCAAGTACGTAACACTGTGTGGAGGCGTCTTCGGACACGTCCTTCCTTTGGATCCTGTCGGTTGAATGGATCAAGATGAAATATAAAGGGCCGCTTAAACCTGCGTACTTCGAAAATTGCTTGCGAGTTTAAAAAGCCCCAAACCTGTTTACCAAATAAAAAAAAGCCCCAAACCTAGCCCACGTGTCCAACAAAATGCCGTGACCCCTTATCATAGTTCTACTGCACACCAGTCAAATCATACTCAAACCTAAATAGACCGATCATAACCCACCCGGCTTTAATTGAACCTCAATATAATTCTCTCAGTCTCTTAGGCAGAACAACCTCAGCTGAGTAGGGCTAGAAACGGCCCTGGCACCCAAATCATCCAATCTCAAGTGAACATCAACATAATTCTCTTGGTCTCTTCCCATGTAGAAACTTGGTTGAGTAGGGTTTGAAAGGGGATAGGCTGGATTAGGCAACCAAGAGCCTGACTCGAAACTTTTTCACTTTTAGGATCAAGCTTGAGCTTTAAAAGATTATGCAAGGAGACTAGGTAGCACGATGGTGCAGGAGGAAATGGGAGGTGACTGTTAGCATTTCAATTGTGAGAGAGAGAGAGAGAGAGAAAGAGAGAGAGAGAGTAGATGAGGAAGGATAAGAGAAAAAGTGAGAAGGGGTTGGAATGGATGAAAGCATGAAGGAAGTTGTTGTGGACCATCACTTCAGTCTCGACCGACTTGATCCTCAGTCAATGCCAAGACCTAGATGAGCCCGACCCTTGGTGGAAGTCGAGGAGGTTAAAAGCTGAACTACGGCCAATCTAGAGAAGTTGAATATAATAGCCCAAATAAAGTAGGCTGACCCAATCTAATAAGGAGCCCATCTTCCTTACGGTCTTGGAAAAGCTAGACCTAAACCTCAAGCGCGGCCAAGGTAGATGAAGGTCAACTACAGCTGATCTGGGAGAGTTGATTCAGATAAGATGATGATCCTATATTAGGTAGGTCATCCCGATCTGATAAGAGGATCATTTTGAGAAGGTGATCCACCCATAATCGCAAAAATAACAGATAAGGATGCTGTAACCATCAAGATCGGATCGTGCCCATAAATGGCAACACCAATAGGCCCCGCATCGCAAATACGGAAATAATAACTTTCAGCCTAATTTCTCTCTCTTTTTTCTTCTTTTATTATATAAAGATCATCTCGATATTTATCGAGCAAGTTTTGTAGTCAGTTATGCCGATCTTTTGTCTGAATCAATGAAATATATCTCTTGTGCATCAAACTATCCTACTAACTTGAGAGATATGCCTCAAAATCTGGCTCCTCAGAATGGTTTGTTGGCTTAAGTGGTTCCTCAATAGATTTTAGCCAAAGCGGACTCTGAGTCAAGCATCCAATCCATGGAAATTATGGCATCACTTTATGTAGATCGTGTTTGTAAAACCGACTTAATCTTTCTTTGGTTGGATAGGATAGGCCAAGGTATTCAAGCACTTTTCTCTTCGAGGCAGTCTCTTGAAGGTGGCATGCAAGTCCTTTAGCTCGACTCATCCTTGATTTACTTTGAACACTTTTAGGGCATCCTTGTGCGATTATTTTCCTTAGTTTACCAAGGACCCTGGTTCACTTCATTTAGATCTTGGGTCAAGTTGGTGTCACCAATGCACCAAGTTTTCGAGGGTCCCCTTACGGGGCTCCCTTTCACCACACTATCAAGTTTTGTAAATCAGCTCATCTTAGGATGAGGTGTTACTTTGGATCAGGTCAGCTTTGTTGATATTTTGAGCTTGCGAGGATTCTCTTATAAAGTTATACCTCACTTTTCGAATGGCTAAGATTTTTAGCTCAGTTTATTTTATGGACAAGAGGCCATCTGAGAGTCTTCTTATGGGGGTTATCTCTCACTTCTTGGTCATCCGAGATCTTCGGTTCGAATTATTGAAGATGAAGATTTGGAGCTTCCGACAATTCTTTTATTGGATTATCCCTCGCTTTTCGAATGGTTAAGATTTTTAACTTAGCTCGTCTTATATATGAGGAGCTATCCGATGATCCTCTTATAGGGACTATCCCTCACTTCTTGATCTTTTGAGATCTTTGGCTCAAAGTATCATGAATAAAATTTTGGAGCTTCTGATGGTCCTCTTATGGGGTTACTTTTCACTTCTCGAACGGCTAAGATTTTCAATTTAACTCGTCTTATGAATGAGGGGCTATCTAAGGATCCTCTTATGGAGTTATCCCTCACTTTTTGGTCATTCAAGATCTTCGACCTAGATCGTCGTGATTGAGGTTTGGTCCATGAATTTATTCTACAAAGCTCAATAAAAGAAATTTACTTTTTATTGAAGGAAATGGCCATTATATTACTGATAACACATGCATAGGTTCTCTGAATTCTATGGTCGAGATAATGAGATTCCATCGAGCTACTTCAACTGATAAGATTCGGGTCTGATAACCCCATCCGTCTAATATGTCCTTCTCAATTTCGATGAGTTTTTCTTAGTCATCTGATTGAGATACTTCAACTCTTCTCAACACCAGATCGTGGACCTCGAATGTTTTTCCTTTAACTCGAGCATTATGGAATTGGGCTACTTTGCATTGATAGGCCGCCATCCTTATCCAAGCTTACTCTTGGATCTCTTCGAGTAAATCCAAGTTTGTCCAAAGCTGCTTTGAATTACTTTGCTCATCAAAGATTTCTATCTGAGGTGATGGGATACTGATTTTGAGAGGAATCACAACTTCCATCCCGAAGGTGAGGTTAAATGGAGTTTGACCAATAAGAATTCGTTGGATAATCTGATGGGTCCACAGCATGTGATGAAGCTCGTCTACCTAAGATCCTCTAGCCCAATCCAACCTTGCCTTCAGATCTGATAAAAAAGTTCAATTAGTTACCTCGACCTCCTCATTAGCTTGAGCATGACCTATCGAGGTGAGATGATGGATAATGTTCAGCTCTCGACAAAATTTGGTGAGCCAAGCATTACTGAATCATCGACCGTTGTCTATGATCAGTACTCAAGGAAGGTTGAACCAGCATATAATGGACTTCCAAATGAAGTCCCTTACTCTGACTTCAGTAATGTGGGCTAATGGTTCAGTTTCAACCCATTTGGTGAAGTAGTCGATGGCAGCCAGCAAAAATTTTCGCTGACTTGATACTAGTGGAAAATGATTAAGGATGTCCATTTCCTACTAACAAAGAATCAAGGGGCATTGATATTGGTCAGTGGCGTAGCAGGTCAGCATTGTATACTGGCAATGCTGTTGACATCGGTCATATTTTCTTACTAGTTCGACAATATCCTATTGTAAGGTCGGTCAACAATATCCTTGCTGAAGTGTCTTGTAAGCCAAGGATCTGCCTCCCAAATATTTTTATGTATCCCTTCATGCACTTTCCATAATACGTAGTTGGCCTCAGACTAATACAGGCACTTGAGAAGAGGCACGAAAAATGACCTCTTATACAACTTGTCCTTATAGAGGACATAATGTGGTGCCTGATGCCTTATCTTCTGAGCTTTCTTGAGGTTAGTCAGGAGTATTTGATCTCTGAGGTAGCGGATTAGGGGGTCAATCCAGCTTGGTTCGACGTTAGCTTGCAGCTTCAAAGTGGGTTCCATGGTGCTAGGCTTCTCCAAAACTTTAAAGAAAGACTCCTTATGTAGATCAGCCAATGCTGAAGTTGTGAGTTTGGAAAGCAAGTTGGTCTAAGAGTTTTCAAATCTCGAAACCTATTGAATGTTGAAGCCATCAAATGCCAAAGATGAATCCTTCACTTTCTATACGTACTTCATCATATTCTTTTCTCAAGCTTCATATTCACCTCAGAGCTAACCAACGATAAGCTGTGAATCATTGCAGACCTTTAAGTGTCGAGCTCCATCTCTTTCGCTATTTTGAGCCCAATGGCCAAAGCTTCATATTTTGTCTCATTATTTATGGTCGGAAACTTGAAGTGCAAGGCGTATTTGGTGAGATCTCCCTTTGGACTAATGAAGATCAATTCTGCTCCTAATCCAGTCAAGCTCGATGACCCATCCACATGCATGGTCCAAAGCTTTTTAGATTCTTCCTTCTTCAGATCGGCTTCCACCAATTCTTTCTTGAGAACAATAACTCCAGGATGAAGTCTGCGAGCACCTGTGCCTTGATAGAAGGTCGGGATTGAAACTTCACATTGAATTTTAAGAGCTCAATCACCCACTTGGCTATTTGATCCGAAGTGTCTGGTCGGTGAAGTATGGTCTTCAGAGGCTGATCGGTGAGAAGCACCATAGTGTGGGCTTGAAAATAGGGGTGGAGCCTCCTTGCTGAGCATGAAGATCAATTTTTTGAGTCCTAAATACCTTGTCTTCACATTGCAAAGGATCTTAATGATGCAGTAGATCGACTTTTGGATCCTTCCCTCCTTGTGAACGAGGATCAAGCTTATTGCTATAAGTGAGACTGCTAGATAGAGGTACAACTCCTCATCTGGCTCAAGCTTGCTAAGAAGTGGGGGTGAGCTGAGGTAACTCTTCAGCTTGTTGAATGCTTTTTGGCGCTCCTTGATCCACCAAAAGCCTTTAGGTTATTTGAGGGTCTTGAAGAAAGGGAGATACCGTTCGATCAATCGGAAGACAAATTGATTAAAGACAGCTACCTTACCAGTGAGGCATTGGACCTCCTTTATCGATTTTGATGGGTTCATCTCTTGTACAGCTCAAATCTTCTTGGAGTTAGCCTTGATGCCTTATCGTGAGATCAAAAATCTGAAGAATTTCTCTTAGGTGATTCTGAAAGCACACTTGATTGGATTCAATTTTATTCAAAAATTTTGAAGGGTGGCAAAGGTCTCCTTAGCATCGCTGATGTGATCGCTCTTTTGGCTCTTAACCAGCATATCATCCACTTATACTTTCATATTTCTGTCAATCTGATCTTTGAATATCTTGTTCACCAATCATTGGTAGGTCACACCTGCATTCTTTAGATTGAAGAGAATGATCCTGTAACAAACAGATATCAGTCAGTGGTAAAAGCAATCTTCTGTTTGTCCTCAGGTGTCATTTGGATTTAATTATAGCTGAAGAAGGTGTCCATGAATGTTAGAAGCTTGTGGCCTGATATGGCATCTACCAACTGATCGATCCAAGGTAATAGGTAGCTATCCTTTGGACATACTTTGTTTAGGTCGGTGAAGTCTACGTAGATTCACTACTTTTCGATCACCTTCAAAAGAACCATATTCGTAAGCCAATTCGGATAAGCCACTTCCCTAATAAACCCGATATTGATAAGCTTGTTCACTTCTTTGGCGATTGCTTTCTGCTGCTTTGGGGCAAAACGCTTCTTCTATTAGATGGTCAGTATCCTAGATCTACATTCAATCGATGCTCCATCATTTTGAGATCTATCCCGGGCATATCGTCAATCGATCAAGCAAAAATATTGTTGTTTTTCTGGAAAAAGGTAACAAGATAATGTTTGGTTACCTCATCTTGGTGCGATCTGATCTGAACTGTTCACCTCTTGTTTTCATGCTCAACGAAAAAGTCCTCTGGTAGCCTTGCTCCTTGGAGAGCTATCATGTAACATTGTCATACTAAGACTTGATCTCCTCGGGTCTCACCAGCCCCATGCTTTGTTGGAAATCTCACCAACACATGGTATGTTGAAACCACAACTTGGAGTGCATTTAATCCTAGCCACTCGAGGATAGCATTGTATGCTGATGAGACCTTGATGACTAGAAAGTCAAGTTGCACCATAGACTATCAGGGTGCCCGACTTGATAACTTGCCATGATCGACAGAGTGATGACCCTTTCGACGGGCATGACGTCCTTGGAAAACCCGATGAGTGAAAAGTCAAGCCTTTCCAATCAATCCGAGGTTTGACCCATCTTAGAGAATGCATCATAAAACACAATGTACATCATAATTTATAATATTGAGGGCTATAACTATCATATCATTATGTAGAGATTGAACTCGTTGAGCATCTTCCTCAAAGAATGTGATAACTTCTCCATTCTCTGTCTCTTGGCCAAGCTGTCGAGTTTCCCATTATGCCGTCAAACTACCCTCTAGTGATGGTGTTTATCACCTTGATGGTAGGTCAGTTTTTCATAGATTTTTCTTGTCGAGATGGTTCAGGTAGACAAGGTGATTCAGGTGGAGCTTCATGCTACTCCCTCTGATGCCTCAGAAATTTGTCTAGTTGCCCCAATCGAATGAACTCCTCTATGCCATCTTGCAGCTGAATATATTTCTTGGTATCATGGCCATGGTTGCAATGGAATAGAGAGTATTTATTTGTGTCATATTGGATTGACGGGACCTATATCCTCCCTGCTCTTGGCAATTGCTCCTTTGTCTTCATTAGTATCTGCACCCTAGGGGCATTCAAAAGGGCATAACTAGTGAATCTTCTTGGTGGCGACATATGTCACCAATCTCTAAGAGGAGTCCTCTATCATCGGCTCCGATGTGGGGTTCTGAAATGTCAGTTCCGAGGTGGAGTCCTAATCATCATAGACCCCACTGGTGATCTTCTTGCCTTAGTGAGCTCCTCCTGTCTTCATCCTCCTCTCTTTTTTTCTTGGCTCTTGTCTCGATCAGGGTACCATGTAGCTCATAGGCTTCCTCAGTATTGACATATTTTTTTTTATTTAAGCTAGCATTTCGGCAAAGTCCTTTGCATACCTTTTTTTTCTAGCGAGAAGAGGAATTAACACTTCTGGAGCCCGCCTTTTAGGGCAGACGTTGTAACTGATTGATTAAAATCGCCCACCTCAAGCATGGCTGCATTAAGATGGCTCACATAAGCTTGGAGGGACTCCCCTTCCCTCTGCTTGATATTTACTAGGGAGCCCAATCTTTGGCACTATCTTTTGCTGCTGATGAGGTACACTATGAATTATCAACTAAGTTGCTCAAAGGAATGGATGGAGTTCAGCTTTAAGCTAGAGTATCAGTACTGAGCTACCTTTTACAAGGTAGAAGAAAAATCTCAGCATGCAGAAAAATCAAAGCCTCGAAACTTTCTAGATAGTCTATACGATTGGTCAAGCCATCATAGGTCTCTAACTGTAGCATCTTGAAATGGTTTGGGATTGGCTTATGCACAATCTTCATGTTAATGGGTGGGTCAACATTGAAGCCAAACTCACCATCTTGAGCTGGAGCTTAATTGTGCAGCACCTCGATTCGTTGGCTCATCTCTTGAAGCTTCCGAATCCACGTCACCATCCCGAGCAGTGTAGCCTTCTAAGTGCCGAGGTAGAGATTGGCTCAGGGTGGAGTCCTCAGATTGTGGAGTAAAAGATTGCCTCCAACTCTGTCTCTCCTGCTCATAACTGCATGGGAGAGATCAAGGTGGTGCTGGCCAAAGTGCCTTTCGAGATACTGTGTTAGCCTGCTGTATTGCTTGAATTGCCATAGCAAGCATCTGCACATACTGAATGAGTGGATTAAACTGATTGGAGGCCACCCCCACAGTCAGTTGGGAGGGTGGAGGCGATGCTTTCGATTATTGAACCGATGCCTCGATGTTGGTAGGGACCTCGATGGTTAGACACTGCATCTTGACTGGCCTTGAGATGGTGGCATTAGAATGACGTGATGAGGTTCTTTTGCATGGTGTCATGCTGATAGAATGTTTGCTCCTTCCCCTAAATAGGCTTGGGCAACCCTTAGTACAAATCCGTTGCCGTTGGTCTTTTGATTGAGGTTGATTTGGTTGGAGAAAAGATGCGACTGGGACTGGGCAGTGATGGCTTGACCTATAAAACAAATCCATAGTTGGAATTGGCTTAGACGAGGATCCTCCGATGCTCAAATCAGAAAACTAAGAAATAGGAGGGAAGGAGCAAGTAGAGAGAGGTAAGAGTATATCCAAGGGTTTTCTTTGACCCTCTAATTTTTGTTAGATAGAGATAGAGGTGTATAAGGAGGAAAGAAAATTAGATTATTACTCTTATCTCATCGGATGAAATATGTCGGTTATTTTTTACCTTATCCAGCAGTGACAAGCTGTTATCGTGAATTTCAGGATTTTTTCAATCACGCATAGTTTGGGCAATAAATCAAATATAATTCTTTTTTAGAATGCCGGTTAGCTCGATTATAAAAGTACCTCAGTCGGTCAGGACAAGGGGTTAGACTTGTCCAAGGTATCTAGTATATCGACTCATCCGAAGTAATATTTTCTTTCCCATACCATTTCTTATTTCAGAAATTGATTAAGGGTGTGTCAACTCAAGAAGGGAAAGCGGCCCAGTGGTCAAAAGAGATAGATTATAAATCTATAAAAGATTTTTTACGTAGTTCCAAATCCTATCTCTCATGCTGGTTATAGACTTAAGGACTTGTTTGGTTGACGGGAAGTGGAGGGAGAAAGAGATAATTTCTGAAAAATAGAGGGAGGCCTTTTGTTTGATTAAAATTTTAAAGGAGAGGAGTGCAAAAAGCTCTTCCTGTGAGAAGTCTCTTCTCACATTTTATGAGAAGTAGAAACACATGAGAAATGTGGATTTTGACACTTCTCATGGAATGGAAAGTGATGGTACTTTTTTCTTTTCTAAAATATCCTTTTAAGATTTACAACTAAACTTTTATAAAATATCAATAGATGGTTAGGAAAAAGTACTGAATGGTGATATAATATTTATTAATATTATTCTAATATTTATATAAATATAATATTAATATTAATATTATAATATTTATTATATTTTAATATTTTTATTAATATAATATTTTTATTAATATTAATATATTAATATTTATATTAATATAATATTAATATATATTTATATTATATTAATATAATAAATTATTATGATCTAATATTATATTATAATATATTAATATTATATTTATATTAATATAAATATAATATTTATATTTATATGAAGTTTTAGTAGCAAAAAGATATGCTTTTATATCTACCAAGAGTATAATAGGATCTTATATAGTTTTTTCAGAAAAATAGATATTCAACCAAATATAAGCTAAACTACAATAAATCATTTCTCATGATCAATCAAACATGTCAAAATTTTATTTTTAATAAATAACTTTTCAAAAAATTAATTTTTGAAAAGAAAAATTCTTTCCGCAAATCAAACAAATCCTAAGAGAAGAGAGACCGAAGGAGGAGGTGTCACCGTAGGAGGAGAAATTATTACATGCACTAGGTGCAAGTGAACCTGGGTAAATCTCGAAGCATATTCACGGTGGAAAGCGTGCAACCAGGAATCGGTGAAATGCAAACAGTAGCATGGCATGCTATCCACCATGGGATTTGCACGGTCCAATTGCACCTGGTGCATGCAATACGGAGACCCATAGGAGGCCCAAACGAGCAAAGCCTTTCCTTATTTATTTATTTATTAGCTAGATCACTTATCTGAATTTTTATCTGAATTTTTATCATTCGACTGAGAAATTTTTTGTGCACCGCACGCACCACCTGCGGTGATTGATTCACATGCAGGGCTGGGTGCGACACATGAAAAATAATTTTTTTTTTTCACCAACTTTGTATGAAAATCAATCACCGCAGGCGATGCATGCGGTTCTGCACCACCTGCGATGCACAAAGAATTTTTTTATTGGTCTTGGATTTCGGGCCGAGCCAATTTCTAGCTCTATAACTGTGCGCGCACTGCCACAGGTGCACAAAGAATTTCTACATTAGTCTTGGATTTCAAGGGCCGAGCCAATTTCTAGCTCTACAACTGAGACAGCCCTAATCATGCTCGAGACTTTAAGGCCGTAAATCCACAAACTACAAACTACAGAATAGGGTTGAGCCCTTTTTTTTTTTTTTTCTTATTGCATCCATTTACCTTCGCCCGACATGATATGCAAATTAGCCGCCTGACACAGTCCCCCCGGAATTGGACTTACCCCATGCCCAATATTAATAGCTACAGGTTGGGACATCGGGCCCAAATTAGAAACTAACTCGAAAGAACTTCATCTGACGTGCAACAATTATATCGATCCAAATATTACTATAACAAACCTGAGCCCACCGTTCAATGAACCTTTTCTCTCGATGATCTCTAGTCCAGCCACCCACCCACCAGGTTTTATGTTCGGCCTCCAATTGAACTAATCTTAGTCACTAGAGGGTACAGGAAATCCCTCTAACCACCATCATCTGTAAGCCTAAAAGAGCCAAAATTCGGCTCTATTGAGGCAGTATTTGATGACCCAACTGAGATTATCACGGTAATCTAAGATCACTGATGATCGAAATCTTGGAATGATCTAATCTCTAGTGATCTAAGATCACTATATTTCATTGGCCATAGTACAGTAATTAAAGATCCCCATGTATGCACCAGTAATTTATTTGGTATGCTATGATAATCCAAGATCACTGGCCATATAATACCAAAAATACCTTTGATAGATCTCAAAAAATGATAGAGAAGAGACGGAAGGAGAGAAAAGCTTCAGATTATCGTAATTGAATTGAGAAAATAAAATTACCGTTCAAGCCACCCTCTCGACAAAGTTTTGGGAGTTGGGATTGAGGATTAAAATTTTAAAAAAATATCTAATAAATTTTTTCTTTTCACCCTAGTGCACTAAATTTCTTTCTCTTCTATGGAGATGATGCCCCAACTATCACCCTAGTGCATATAAAGAATATCACGTACTCGCATAAAAAAATATCACAATAAAAAAATATACATTTTCTCTTTCAGAAGGTCTTTGGATTATAAGGATATTTTGATTAACGTATTTTAATATAAGATCATCGGATGAAGTGATGTTGGATATTCATTCTAAAAAATGGATTTTCTATCACCACGTTGTGGTGATTTGAAGAGTAAAGGTGATTTGAAATTACTGTATATACACCCCCTAAATGTTTGAAGCTATGCGCTCACCACACTCATGTTTTTGCCACCAATACCCCTCCCTTCTCATCAAGGGGGTGTTCGATTTGCGATGGGAAATGGAAATTGGAGTCAAAATGACTATACCCCCCAAAATGTTTGATTTGTAAATGGGATCAGAATATGAACCTAGATAAAGATTTGAATCGTCATGGGAGAGTTGAGATTAAAATTTTGAACCCATTGTTTAGTAGATAAATATCATGAAAAAATTAGTCAACTTTTTCATAGACTAACTTATCTATATTCTCACATTTCTCTAAATAGATAAGTTATTTTTTCATGAACAGCATTTATCCATGAAATAGGAGAAATATCCTATACATCTAAGAGGTAAGTTATTTTCTCATCAATTGAAAAAATATTTTTTTTATTTCATTCTTAATATACCCCTAACCCGATAATAATAATATAATAATATATAATATTTTTTATATATAATATAATATAATTATTAGATAATAATATTTTATTATTTTAATATAATATATTATTATAATATAATATTATAGTATAATATTTTATTTTACTATTATAATATAACATTAATATATTATATTATTATTATAAAATATAATATAATGTAATAACATATTATTTAAATATATATTAATATTATATACTATATTATAACATATTTTTATTTTAGTAAATATATTTTTATATTATAATATTTATACTATAATAAAATATAATAGCAAATTATATTATATATATAACATATATTATCTACATTCATGGACATATATTATATAAAATTATATATTATAACATATAAAATATAATATATTATAATATAATATATTATACTATATTATTATATATAAAGATTTTGCTATAATGCTCTTTTATAATATTTTATTATTAATTTTTTCTTTCTTTCCTCTTACTCTCCCTTGCGGCTCTTCGATCTCCCTCCATCGTGGCTTCTCCATGACTCCTTTGCCCTCGATCCTCTCTCAATCGGCACACCCACGATCCCTCTGGTGCCCATTACTCCTTTGCCCTTGGTCCCACCCCCATCTCCTGGTACCCACGCCTCTTCTGCCTTTGATGACCCACAAAGAAGATTTTTTGAAAAAATTTGAAATTTAATTTAATTACGAAACTTACCAATAATTTTAATATTGAAATAATCTTAATCTTTAAAATATTTACTGTACCAATAATGTACGTCAATACTTCAATCAGTTAAAATCTGAATGGTTCATGTTTAATCCGATGGTTAGAAATAGATAAACAGTAAAAAAACTAAAAATATCTTTTAAAATACCATAATAAAATTTTTATATATAATAATATTTATATAATAAAAATATTATAAAAAAATAAATAGATCTTAATTATTTATCTAAAAATTAGTAATATAGAAAAACATGAATAATGAATTTTCTAATCATTTTTCAATGCATAAAATAATAGAGATAAATTATTTTCTTATTTAAATACCATTTGAAAATTATTTATCCAAAAAAATATAAATTTTAAAAATAAGTTTTCTACCTTCAAAAGATTTCGGCTATTTCATCCCGGAATTAGACCATCTCAATTCCATCCCAAAATTGAAATTAGAAAAGAACTGTCATAGTCACCCATTAGCATTCCTAGCCCCAGTTCCCCCCAACAAAACAATCCCTAAATTCCATTGCTGCAACCCAAATAAATCCCCCATCAATACCCACCACCCCTGGTTACCGCCATCATCTACTTGTTCTCTGCCCTAAGCTTTTGACGTCAGCGTTGACATCAATTTCATGCGAGCGGATATGCCAAGGAGCTCTTTTCCAAAATAATACAAAAAAAAATTTTAAATATCAAAATAATTCAAAACCAAATTTTTTTATCAAAGTAATATAAAAAAAAAAAAACATCATTTTGAATGACGTTTTTTTTCCCTCCACGTCATCCTATTTTCCACGATGGCATCGTCCCAAAAAAAAAAGAAACGCCAATTGAAATGGCGTCTTTAAAAATGCCATTTTGAATGGCGTTTTAAAAAAAAACGCCATTTAAAATGGCGTTTTCAATTTTTCCCACCAAAAAAAAAGAAAAAAATCGAGAATTAATAGAAATTTTTTTTTTAAAATTTGAAATTAATAAATAAATTAAAATTTTAATTTTGATTGAAATTTAGAATATAAATATTTGAATTTGTAATTCAAAAAAAAATAAATTTAGATATTTTTTTTCAAATTGTTTTTAAAAAATGTGAAAAAAAATCTTAAGAAATTTAAAAATAAAAAATATCATAGAAAATAAAAAAAAGAAAGAAATATGAAAGAAATAAAAATTTGAAATTTAATTGAAAAACATCATTTCAAATGCTTGTCAAAAAAATTAAAAAAAGAATTTAAAAAATAAAATGTAGCATTAAAAAATAAAAATTTTTAAAAAATAAAAAAAATAAGAATTATAAATTAAAATTTAAAAAAAAATAAAATTTTAAAGATTAATTGAAATAAAAATATTTTTTCAAATTATTTTCTCAAATTAAAATTAATTTATTTAAAAAAGAATCAAAAAAAAATTTAAAAATAGCCTAAAAAAATTTCATAAAAACATAAAGAAATGAAAAAAATAGAAATTATAATTGTAATTGAAGAAAAAAGTTTATAATTTTTAAATTTAAAAAATAAGAATTATAATTATAATTAAAATTAAAAAAAATATTTTAAATTACTAAATTGTTGCTCCTTGGATTGATTTTGATGATTACAAAGCATTTGAAAGGGTACTAATGATTTTCGCTTGAAAAAGACTTATTGCTTTTCAGGGACAAAATCGTAATTTTATCGAATCCTGATTTGAAAGTATCAAATGATAGAACAAAAGATTTATGATCTATTGGTAAAAATTTTATTATTTTTGGACTTATATTTTAAAAGATATGCATGTTTGAAAAATATGAGTCGACCCATGAGTCGACTCATGGCACATGAGTCGACCCCCAAGGCATGAGTCGACCCATGAGTCGACCTCTACGGATTTTGAGCCAATTTTACAGAACCTTGCTTCCCTTTTGGTTTTCTGGTGTTTTTCCACAGAGGTCGACCCATGAGTCGACCCCCAGGCATGAGTCGACCCATGAGTCGACCCCTGTGACGGGATTGTTCCGCAACGACGAGTTTTTAACCCATTTTAAGTGCTTTTAATGCTCATTTAATGTGGTCTAACGGCTCTATTTTAGTCCAGAGTATTTTTCACTATTTCTTGAAGCTATAAAAGGGACAAAAAGGTGGGAATCATCAAGAAGAATCAACAAGAGAGATTTTGAAAAAGAAATTTCAAGCAAACTTTTCAGCCCTAGCAAAAGCTCACTCAAAGCATTCAAGAAGCCTTTAATCCAAGCTCACCAACTCCTCAAGTGCACATTCAAGTCTCCAACCACCTTGAGAAAATCAAAAAGGGTCTTCTTCTTCTTGAGTAAAGTGTATTTAAAGTCTCATACGCTCATTAAAGGAGCTTTCTCTGTACTTTTTGTGCTATTCATTGTTATACTCTGTTTGAGTTAGTGTTTTTGCTTTGGAAGTGTTCCAAAACAAGAAAAGGTTGATCCGAACCTTGAATCGAAGTGTATTGGGTTGGCTTGTACCCGAAAAATAAGTGGACTAGCTTGGGATAGCTAGAGTCGAAGTTTCCGACATTTGTATTCTGGTTGAATACAAGATTAGTGGATTGAAATTCCCAAGTAGGAGCTTGGGGAGTGGATGTAGGTGCAAGGTTGACACCGAACCACTATAAATCCTTTTGTTTGTGTTGTGCCTAATTGCTCTTCTTTGACTCTCCATTATTCTCTTACATTCTTGCATTTAGCTATTAGTCTTGAATTAACTTTACTCTCCCAAGTTATTTAGCTATTGTCAAATATTTTTTCATAAGACATAAGTTAAGCATAAAATTTTTAGAAACCCAATTCACCCCCCCTCTCTTGGGTTGCATAGCTGGGCAACATAAATTAATTTAAATATAATTTTTTTAAAAAATATTTTAAATAAAGGAACAAAATACGTAATATAATGTCAAAAAGATAAAAATGGAAGAAAACTAAAATTAAAATATAAAAATATAAAAATTATAAATTAAATTAAAAGAAATATATCATAAAATAATAAAATTAAATTAATTATAATTTCTTTTTTAGGGTATTTTATAAATGTGACTTAAAAAAATTTAATTTGAATTAAATTTTGATCAAAAAATAAATACATTAAAAAGTTAAAAAATGAGGAAAAATATGGAAAAAAATTTGTAAATTGAACTTTAAAAAAAATAATTTTTTTTTTAAATTATTGTAAAAAAATTATCTGAAGAAAAGAAAAAAATATTGTAAAAAAATAAAAAATACCCTAAAAAAGAAAGAATTTCATAAAAATAGAAAGAAATGAAAGAAATTAAAAAATAATATAATTGTAAATTTGAATAAAAAAATTAAATATTTAATATGAAGTAATAGAATGTCAAAAAGATAAAAATGGAAGAAAACTAAAATTATAATTTTAAATTATAAAAATTATAAATTAAATTAAAAAATATATCATAAAAGAAGTAAATAAAAGAGAAAAAATGGTAATAAAATAGAAATTATAATTATAAATAAAAAAAATTAACTTTAATTTAAATTAAAAATTATCATTCAAATTACTATCCTCATTAAAAAATTTAATAAATCGGAAAAAAATCAGAAAAAAATAATTATCATTCAAATTACTATCCTCATTAAATTAAAATTTTTAAAAAAAATATAAAAAAATAAATTTAAAAAATAAAATTTATCAGAAAGAAAGCCAAGGGATCGACTCACAGAGTGTGGCAGTCAAAAATTTTGCGTGCCGTTAAGCCCTTTTAGCCATGAGTCGATTCATGGGGTCGACTCAAAAATATAAACCTGTTTTTCTTACAAAATACGCTTCCAAAAATGTTGAAATTACCTCCAATAGATAACACATCTTTTGTTCTTGCTTTTGAGACTTCCGAATCAGATCTGATAAATGCTTTGTAACCATTAAAATCAATTCAAAGAGCAACATTCGATATATTATTATTTACGTTATAATTTTTATAATCCTTTCGGCATAACTTTTTCTCTCCTAATATTCTGAGACACGTTTGAGTATGTGTATCCATATGCACAAATCATAATATCCGATTATTTGAAATTAAATAATATAAAATGAAATCAATATTTAATATTATTAAATAAAATAAAAATGTCAAACGTACAAAAGAATAGTACAATAAAAATGTAAAAAATACTAAATACAAATATAACAAAGACTAAGTCCCACAAGGACGTCGCGGCGCCCGTGGTCGCTTGGACCTTCTCAAGAAGGTCCTCGCCGGCTGCTCCTGCTGTGATGGCTCCTCCCCTATATCAGTAAAGGAGATCTGCTGATCATGCTGCTCAGGAATAACTGATGCTGTCGGATCATCTACGGACTGAGAGACCCGTTCAACTCTCTCATCTGGATACACGGATGGACCTGAAAAGAAAGTATCATACTCATGTGGCCAACTGGTACCCGGTGATATCATCTGGGGGATGTAGGAAGAAGAAGACGCTGCCATCTGTGGATGAAAAGGCGGTGGCATATGTGCAGTATCGAATGATGACATATGCGGAATATGCGGTGATGGCATATGTGAAACATATGGTGACGGCGTATAACTCATATCTGGCGCCCGAACTGCTCCATACCAAGACGCACAGATATATGGATCAACACCAATCGCCATCAATGTTTCGGAACTTGTTCTCTCTATCTCTCGCAATATCTGAATCCGCTCGTCCTCATCAGTCGTAGATAAAGCACGACGAGCGTCCAACACGAGATCCGACATAGAATCAGTCTATAAAATAAAAATAGAACAGTTAGTATAAAACAGTCAGTATAGTGTAAAATATAAAACAAAAATATAACACAAATAACATGAAGTAATTTTCATAATCTTACCAAAAGACGCACAGTAGAACTCTCGCCCTCGTATCCAAAAACTGCATACTGAGATTGTCCAATGACTCGCACAGTAATGCTAAAAAATCAAGCCATGTAGTCATCAGTATATGAACGGTCTCTCAAAATAGGATCACCATGAACAATGTGATCTCGACGTGCATCCCAAATATCGATATACTGTGCATGTCTGATACGCCAGTCAATACGAGCTCTCCCTCATCGATCAATACGATGAAGTCCCTGGCTGGTATCAAACTGCTCTGGGATGCCCTGAGTCTGACCAAACTGCCGCAGGACACGATCGGGAAGATGTCACTCTACCACATCAAAACAAATAAGTGGCACCCTAGCAGTCCATATGTCGTGTCCAACTGTACACATCTGCGGCAGTATAGCCAATATCCCATCTGTATATGGCTCCCACAAAAACTGATATAGTTAAAATAAAAAAAATTAGTAAGCTAAAATTTTAATAGATTATGAATACTGTAAAATGATATTTGTAAAAAATTCAAAATTTATCCGTCTAGATGTATCAATTAATGTATCCAATTGGCACCTATAAACCCGTGCCACTCTTGTCGATACGTGATGAACGTTGAATGCAACGTTCCATCTGTTTCACAATATACTAATATTAAATAAATTTGAAATAATAAATTTCAAAAAAAAAATATTTCGATACCTGTATCCCAATGGTCCGTCTAGTCTGAATGGAACATCAGGATCCTGCTGCTCTGATGGCATCTCGAGCAACTGTCGTCGTAATGGACTGATAGTCGGCATACGCTCCCATACCCAAATCTGTAAATTTTGAAAATTAAATAAATGATATATCCAATGTAAAATATATCCAATGTAAAATTTTTAATTCACATACCTGTAATAATACAAGATAACCGCCAATCTCGCTCTGATCAGCATAAGAACCCCGACACATAGCTCGGTATAGGCAAGCTAGTACTGCACTGCCCCAACTGAGTCGACGAGTGAAGTCTAGATCCTCTAATAATGACAAAAACATCAACTTCATCTTATTCGATGAAGTATCAGGTAACAGGACACCACCTAACAACCGCAGCACCTGACCCCTAACATACTGTTGCACCATCTCCTCTGGTGCATCATCTGCAATATGAAAATGTCGATAACGATCATCCAAACACTCAATCCTGAGTCGTGAATGATCGAAAAAATGTGCGTCAGGCTCAAACCCTAACAATCGCAAGCACAAAGCCTGCCACTCTGGAATGGTAAGTGTGGGATCAACTCCGGTAACTGGATCTCCATCAACTGGTAGTCCAGTAAGGATGCTGACATCCTGTAAAGTGATGGTCGCCTCACCAAATGGAAGATGAAATGTGTGTGTCTCTGGACGCCATCTCTCAAGCAAAGCAGTAATAAGACCAACGTCCATCTGTATACGACCAATCCGATATACTCCATAAAATCCTACATATCGTAAATAATCTAACACTCTATGTGGGATGTCCTCTGTCCTCCAAAAATCAGCATCGGATCATCATAGACGAAGGTGTCTGGGCTCCTGCAATAAAATATAATAATTAGATAACGTATATAATAATTAGATAACGAAGGTGTCTGGGCCCGCCGCCGGCCGTCTGTGGCAGGCGGCCAAGGGAGAGAGAGAGGAAGAGAGAGAGGAGGGGGCCGGGACCCACCGCCGGGATGCGGGGCCTGATGCCGGGGCGCGCGGCCCGCTGCCGGCCGTCTGTGGCCGGCGGCCAAGGAGAAGGGAGAGAGAGAGGAAGAGAGAGAGAGAGGAAGAGAGAGAGGAGGGGGCCGGGGCCCACCGTCGGGATGCGGGGCCCGCCGCCGGTCGTCTGTGGCCGGCGGCCAAGGAGAAGAGAGAGAGAGGAAGAGAGAGAGGAGGGGGCCGCGGCCCACCGCCGGGATGCGGGGCCCGCCGCCGAGGCCCGCGGCTCGCCGCCGGCCGTCTGTGGCCGGCGGCCAAGGAGAAGGGAGAGAGAGAGGAAGAGAGAGAGAGCGGAAGAGGGAGAGGATGGGGCCGGGCGCGCGGCCCGCCGCCGGCCGTCTGTGGCCGGCGGCCAAGGAAAAGGGAGAGAGAGAGGAAGAGAGAGAGAGGAAGAGGGAAAGGAGGGGGCCGCGGCCCGCCGCCGGGGCGCGCGGCCCGCCGTCGGGACGCACGGCCCGCCACCGGGATGAGAGAAATAGAAAAAGAGAGAGAGGGGAAGAGGGAGAGAGAAAGAAGAAGAGGGAGAGAGAGGCGGGAAAAGCTCACCGCCGCCGAGAGCTCGCCGCCGTGCCGCCGAAGAGATGCTGGAGAAGATCGAGAAGGGACAAGGGAGAAGGGAGAAGGAGAAGAGGGAGCAGGAAGAAGGAGGGAAAAAGGGGTTTGGGGAGGGAAAAACGCCATTCTCTTTGACGTTTTCTCTTTTTTTTTTAAATTTTTTTAAATTTTTTTAATTTCTTTAATTATCTATTTGTAATCTTTTAATAAATAAATTTAATTAAATAATGAAAATAATAATTTAAATGATAATTTTTAATTTAAATTAAAATTAAATTTCTTTCAAATTTATAATTATAATTTCTATTTTATTACTATTTTTTATTTATTTCTTTTATGATATTTTTTTTAAATTTATTTTAAAATTTTTATCATTTAAAATTATAATTTCAGTTTTCTTCCATTTTTATCTTTTTAGCATTCTACTACGTATTCTTTTCCTTTACTTAAAATATTTTTTAAACAATTATGTTTAAATTAATTTAATTATTTAAAATGATATTTTTTATTTCAATTATAATTATCAATTTTATTTTTTAAAATTAAAAATTAAAAATTTTATTTTTCAATTAGAATTACAATTTCTATTTTTTTCAAATCTATTTTTTTCCTTTCTTTCTTTTTTAGGGTATTTTTTATTTTTTTACAATATTTTTTTCTTTTCTTCAGATAATTTAAAAAAAAATTATTTCTTTTAAAGTTCAATTTACAAAATTTTTTTTTCACATTTTTTCTCATTTTTTAACTTTTTAATGTATTTATTTTTTGATCAAAATTTAATTCAAATTAAATTTTTTTAAGTTACATTTATAAAACACCCTAAAAAAGAAATTGTAATTAATTTCATTTAATTTTATTCTTTTATGATATATTTTTTTAATTTAATTTATAATTTTTATAATTTTAAATTTTAATTTTAGTTTTCTTCCATTTTTATCTTTTTGACATTCTATTACGTATTTTTTTTTATTTAAAATATTTTTTAAAAAATTATATTTAAATTAATTTAATAATTTAAAATATTTTTTTAATTTCAATTACAATTTTAATTCTTATTTCTTAAAATTAAAAATTATAAACTTTGTTCTTTTAAAAATTTCAATTACAATTTTAAAAATTTTTATTTTTTAATGCTACATTTTATTTTTAAAATTTTTTTTTAATTTTTTTGACAAACATTTGAAATGATATTTTTCAATTAAATTTCAAATTTTTATTTCTTTCATATTTCTTTCTCTTTTTTTTATTTTTTATGATATTTTTAATTTTTAAATTTCTTAATATTTTTTTTCACATTTTTTAAAAAAAATTTGAAAAAAAATATCTAAATTTATTTTTTTTTGAATTACAAATTCAAATTTTTATATTCTAAATTTCAATCAAAATTAAAATTTTAATTTATTTATTAATTTTAAATTTTAAAAAAAAATTCTATTAATTTTTGATTTTTTTTTTAATGAAAAAAATTGAAAACGCCATTTTGAATGACGTTTTTAAAAATGCCATTCAAAATGACATTTTTAAAGACGCCATTTCAATTGATGTTTTTTTTTTTTTTTTTTGGACGATACGATCGTGAAAAATAGGATGACGTGGAGGGGGAAAAAAATGCCATTCAAAATGACATTTTTTCCTTTTACATTAATTTGGTAAAAATATTTAGTTTTGAATTATTTTGATATTTAATTTTTTTTTTTGTATTATTCTGGAAAAGACCTCCAACTTTTAATGTTTGCACCGATAATGCAAAAATAGTGGAAAACCTGTTACCCCAAAATTCTAAAATTGGTTTAGTTGTATGATCAGGATACCTCTCGGGTCATTACAATCATCAGTAGAACTCTGCGTACATTCTCCCATAACTCCAAACACCGTATGCTATTCATCTCGCGTTTTTATACATGCCAAAATATAGAAACTCCTGAACACATCTGAAAGAACTCAAGGTCAACATACTTGGAATTACATATTAAGGCCTATGTGCTCCAAAAATATTCTACATGGAAAAGGTTCCTGATGCAACCATTGCCATATTGAATAATTTTTCAAGCGTAAAAACTCCTACAGGCCTTGAACTTGAGCTGTAGCTGGTTTCATATACATTGCTATTTCTTACAACTACTACCATTTTGTACTTTTTATCTAGGAGTAGTTCGATGACCCGGCCAATGGATGTGGAGGTGGTCACGCAAGGTGGAGGTCCCCTCATCATTGTCCAAAGAGGTGCATCCAACTGTTAAAATGTCTCAAAATTTTCAACACTCGCAAAAAACTATAGGAATCAGCAGCAATTTATAACAAAACTCAGCAAAACTGATTTCATATCAATTGGAATAGCTTCAAATATGACGATCGGGTAGATTAGTCATAACATTACAATATCAAGAAAAATAGCAGTTCCTAATGTAATCTTAATTATGGTAGCACGCATTCCAGATTCATGGCAAGCTGGTTGGACGTCTTCAAAATGTTGTGAAAATTGCATGACAGATATTCTTTGAAATTAAAACATTGAGTCTGTAAATTGAAGGAACACAAGGCCAAAATAATTTAACCGAACCATGTTTTAATCATTTTAAATATTGTGCAACTAAAAAATAATAAATGATATCATTCCGTGGGGTATCTGGTGCACGAGTTTCTTATCTAAACTCTGAAATTAACTCAAGGATACAACACATGACATTTCACAAAAATTATTGAATCAAGTTGTAAGAATAATAAAAGTTCACTTCCAACATCATTATGGTGAATCAAATGCATTGTTCGGAGGCAACTCTCCATCAATTTCCAAAGAATGTGACAGAAGCATTTGATAAGTATCTAAAGAGTCTGATGCATATCCAACTTATGGATTCATGTCTGACATTGGTTCTTTAGGGTGGGTGCAAGTGCTCAGGTAATACAAATTAAGACCAAAGATTTTTCCACAGGTTGCCATGTGGTGACCCACTTTATGCACCTAACAAATCTGTAACCATGTTAGATTAGCAGCAGCAATAAACACGCGTCTGCCATGATATCTTGCATACTACAAGGTCTTGACCATGCCTGCTTGGAACATAGATATGGCTTGGTACAAAGTCAAAAGGTCCGTTCTGTTTCATTGACACAACTGTCAAACATCTGTTCTTTGCCAGCCAGTGCCCGGAACACCTTGTGCCTGTGGCACTCAAACCCGTGTCTCTAACATATTGCAAAATCATGAACACGACTTCGAGAACATAATTGCTTTCCTACAACAAGAAAATGAGCTAGTTCCCTTATAAATGTGTGAAGACCAATATCAACGCTAGGGTGTTGTACTAAACTTTCAATTTTATTGCATCCTAAAAACAACTTTAAATTTCATTGATGGCATAAAGTTCTATTGTTCTATGTCCAACTTGTTTGAAGTTGTTTAAAACTTGATCAAGTTGTGCTTGTGCTATAAATTTTCCTGTTGGGTATAAAATAACCCCAGCCAAAGTTCGTAAGAGGCCAACCCTCCCAGGACTCTTCCGGCTTCCGACCTTGTGCGGCGTCCATCCGGACTCCCCCAGCAGTCGACCTTCCACAGTGTCTTTCAGATTTCTCCAACGGACGAACTCCTATCGTACCCTCCGGACTTCTCCGATAATGAGCTCCTTCAGTCGTCTACCGGACTGCTCCAAATGCTTTCTGAGCTTCATTATCAGTCGATTTTCTACAGCGATCGACTACTCTCCGAATCTCTTCCAGACTTCCTCCTGTCACGATCGACTTCACTCCGAGCTTCTTCCGGACTTCGTCAATGTCCGAGTTTCTCCAGCAGCAGGACTTCTACGGTAACCAGACTCCATCCAAGTTTCTACGGTTGCCGATCGCCTTCCGAATTTCATCCGAGCTCCTACAAGAGCCGGACTCCGTCCGAACTTCTACAACGGATAGATTCCAGACGAACTTCTACAGCGGACGGACTCCAGTAGCCGGATTTCTACTCCGAACTTCTATTGCAAGCAGACTTCATCCGAGCTTCTACAATAAGCGGTCTCCATCCGAGCTTCCACGGCAACCAGTCTCCATCCGAGTTTCTACGGTAAGCGGCATCCTTCCGGACTCCTACAAGAACCGGACTCCGTCCGAACCTCTACAACAGAATTTGGCCGACTATCTCCGGTGTCTTCCGTACCTCTCCAAGCCGTCCACCTTCAACAGTGCCAATCGAACTTCCACAATGCCTTCCGAATTCCGCTGTCAAGTCGACCTTTTGCTGGATTCCTCACGCAACTAGACCTCTCCAATGGATAGCCCTCAGATAAGCTTCTACATCAGACAAATTTCAGATGGACTTCTCCAGCAATCGGACTCCTGTCGGACTTCTCCAACAGGCAGTTCCCGTCCGAGCTTCTACAGCAGATGACTTCCGTCTGCAGCATCAACAGCACCCAACCACAGTTAACCCGTCAACAACCTCAGAAACATCCGAGCTTCTCTTAGATTGTTGAGACAGAAAGCTATTCCGCTCCACCAGACGTCCCAGCCGAGCTTCAGCCGTCCGGCCCGAACCTCCTAGCAAGTCGCGACAACGGACACCATTCCACTTTCTGTAACAAACTCCACGTGGCCCTATCACTCTCTGGCAAGTCGCGACAATGTACACCACTACTCTCCGTAACAAACTCCACGTGGCCCTGAACGGCCCACTACCAGGCAGTTACGGACGTCGCTGTCAATCGATTACGCTCTCCCGTCTATAAAAGAGACCCCCCAGATACGTTCTCCTCTAAGCTCAAAACTCTATCTCGAAACTCTGCTAAGATCCCATTCGAGTGCTTCATTTCTGTTGAAGCAGAGTACTGACTTGAGCGTCGGAGGGTCTTGCTGGAGCACCCCCAACTCCGATTTAGACTTCCCTTGCAGGTCCCGGCAGCGGCCGCGATCCCTTCGACTCCAGCTCCTCCGGCATCGACGGAATTCTGTACCAACATTTCCTATATAAGAGAAAATAAGAAGGAAAAGTATTTATGCAATTTCTAATTGTCGGCATGGTTAGCAATGAAAATATTATCATTTCACCAAGAAAATCATACAATAAACACTTTCCAATATTGGATGATTTCAATATGAAGTACCTAATCATTGACAGCCGTACCACCCCTAACCACCTGGTTTGGGGTTCTACCGAACCAAACAAATAAGGAGCTGGGATTGTTTTTGCACTGTCAGCTCAGCAAACAGGCTGAGCCCATTTAAAAAGTCCCCTAGGTCATGATTGTCGGCCTCCCTTCCCACCCCCAACATCCTCCGAAATCCTTCGAAACTCCCTCCTTTCGCAAATCCCCCTCCTCTGTCCTCTCTCTCTCTCTCTCTTCCCCTCTCTCCCTCCCTTTCGATAAGATATCCAGGGTTTTTGTACCAATAATCTAAGGTTTCTGCCCCCTTTTTCTTCCTAAAACCCAAGTTGAGAACATGAAGTCAAGGACCAAGGAGAGAAGCTAATTGCGGGAGTACAAGGAAAGACGGAGGAGGAAGCAAGGAGGCAGGACAGAAGCCTCAAGATTAGGGAATGCCCACAACATAGCTTGAAATGTGGAGAAGCAAAAGACATGATGTGTCGAGGGAGGAAGCGATGCCAATCACTAGGCATGTGAGGAAGAGAGGCCATGGATAGGTTCATGCTGCGGCCTTCGAAACCCTCACCTCTCTCTCTCCTCCACTCACCGGTATTGACACCCTCCTTCCGGCCTTTCTCCCGCTCCCCATCCTTCCCCGACTGTGACTACCGGATGTGGGAGACCGACTAGTGCTGGTAGGCCAATGGACTCATGCCGTCAGACATCTCTCCAGCCTCTCAATTGATCAATCCATGACTCCAAGTGAGTCCTCCCCTTGCTCTCCTTCCTCGTTGGTTCTCTCCCTCTCCCTCCCCATGGTTCTGGTACATCACACTTCAGTATGGTATAGACCAGTACCATACTGCACTAATCGCCAGCCAACATGCCTATCGGATACCAGTTTTACCATCCTTGTGCTCAGCCATCAATTAAGAGGTATTTTCCACCCTCAAATAATGCCTTGACTAGTAAGAAGGATAAGCAAAGAAATTAGAGAAGATAAAGATTTGCCAGATGCAAATTAGTGAAGTTCACAGATACATGACACAGAAAATGATACGTGAACCTAAATTACCATGATGATGTGTAACAGTAGGCTCTGAAACTAGAATGGGGATACATACCTTTTTACAATCATCACGGTGAACAATTCCAACACAGCTTCCCCAATCATCTATAGCAGGAATAGCAGAATCCTTTAAGAAACGCATAATAACTTTGTCCAAATTCAAGCTAGCAGGTAACGGATCAGTTTCTTCAAATGCTATCATATATTTCTCAATAGGATCATTCAGTGAAACCTGAAGTACAGATCATAAAATTACAAGCTAAATCTGCAGCAATGGAAAGAATGTAATGCCGTTTATGTAGAAGAGTAAAACCTGTGGAAGGACATAAGGGCTGAGCGTAGAATTAGCAAACCCTGACAAAGCTTCTACACGAATAGCAACCTGCAACAACATCAGATATTTCCTAATGTACGAAAGTGCTCACATGAATGAGTGCAGGTAAGCTGGGTTCCCATGACCAAAGCTCTACATATTTATACACATGGCAGTGCTCACCCAGAACATTTCTTCCTGCTACATATTTAGCTTTCCCTCAATTGCCGAGTCCTTGGTTGCAAGATTAGTCCACAGGGGTTGTGAGCAATTATGTTTGACAAGAAATAGACGCCATCATCTGTTGTCTAGGGACTCTTTGGCTATAATTTAAAAGAAATGATCTAATGCAAATGCTTGTTTGGTTCATTTTCATAAAATTTATTTTGGAAAGCCTGATAGCTCATAAACCTAAAAATGAGTTTTATGAAAAAAAAGGTCTCCCCTGTTTTTCATTAAATCTGCATTACATAAAACCATTATTAATACAAGCTGTTATTATCTTACAGATAATCATCTAGTCCATCTAGAGATGAAATTTTAAGATGGCATACAAACTTTTGGGTCCACATAATAGTGAGCCATAGCTAAGAGAGTTATCTGCAACTAACAAACCTAAGATGAATAGGTTGGGCTCCGACCAATCTTTCCCTCAGAAAATATAAATTATAAAAACACAATAACCATTCTTATGATATGCCATTTCATATAATTGATGGGTCAAAGGGAAATATACATGTTAAAGTATAGACCTGATTATTCCTTTATACATAGTTAAAATATAGTTGCTGGGTCATAGGAACTTCAATAACTACCTTCCTCATTTCTCAAAAGCTTGATGAAAACGATGAATTAGATGCATACCATGCCTCCTCTAGTTGTCCAAGAGAACCCTTCCCTTTTGGTAACAATTCTATGTAGGATTCTTCTAGCAACATCAAGCTGTAGAAAAACTTATCTTGTAAGTAACCTCTAAGAGAAAGAAAAGGGAAAAATGACGGAATAAGATATTCCAAACAATTTCCTTTTTTGGCACAAAGTATGTACAAAGACTAATAGCCTCTAGAGAATGGAGTAATGATATAGGATACACAAGCATCACATGTAGGAAATAGGTTAAACATATAAAACACAATAGTTGACTTAAATAAAAAAGTAGCAAAAGCAATGTTGGATTTTTTTCCCCTAATTGACAAAATGAAGATCTTAGCAGTCCAGATATTTTTTGTATTATGGTGGAAAATTTATCCTTCAAAGCAAAAGGTAATTGGAATATGACAGAAGGAAAATAGAAATCATTAAGAAGATAAATTCACAAGGGAAATCCAAAAACATAAATGAACAAACAGAAAGATCAGTGAGGAAAAGAAATACACAATACAAGGAGGTTACACCATGTATTAGTAGCTCCAGGAGTGCACCTCAACACTATATGGCAGAACTTTTGGTCCAAAATATGGACAACAGCAAGTCTGTTTCATGCAAAGGACACAAAGATGGCCAAGAAAAGTAGTGTAAATGAGTGCACATAGAATATCCTAAGTTGAGAAGGTATGCATGTGAACTCAAGAACTATTGTGTATGACTAAAAGTGTTGATGTTGGTCATAGATACCCAAGTCCAACCAGAGCAAGTCCCTATGTAGACACTGTATCATGCACATAATTTACTTGTTTTGGCATAACCATTGAACCAACATGTTCCCTATGTATATATACAACTCAAACCAAGGAATATATGATTGATGCCTGCACATACAAACACACGAACATATGTATAGGCATAAACACACGCACAAAAAGGGAAAGATAGGAAGAAACAAAGGTGGAACCATATTTGATGCAGGAATAACATTGATTGCATTTTTGGATTTAAGGCTAAGGTTAATGTACATGGAAAATGGTTTGACCAAGGTGATTCAATGGATCCATAAGGCTGACGTTACATTTTTCCATTTTTGGTTTTTTCTGATAGACCCAATATTCTGTTAGAAGATCAAAGGAACAGGCAAGAGAGCCACTGGTAAAGTGGCAATACAGTCATCGCATTGACACATTGAACATTTGCCATATAGATTTTCATCAAAAAGTTGTTAACAGAGAGTCTAGAAAGCAGCAGGACTTAACTATGGAGTCTTTACCATAGAGGAAAGTGGTTTAATTCTTTTTGCTTTTTTCCTTTTTTTTCATTTTCCAAATAGAGGACAAGTTTTACACTTATGGCTAACTTGATCCACACATAATTTTATTTCTAAGAGCCTAAAACTGCATTGCTCCTAAATATGTAACATACCAAAGCAAATCTAGAAGTTTCTAGAGACCTCCTTAATAGTTCAATCAGCTGTATCAGTAGCAAGAACCAAATTGTGTGCTATTAACAATATAGCATAGCAGAATCTGTTTAATAATGTGCATATTATCTTTTATAGTTTCTGAAAATTATGCTTTTTCAAAATGTTTTCCTGACAAGACAAACTACCACATTCCTCATCCAAAAAACCACTAATCATCAAGCTTGCCAATTAAATCTGAAGAGTAGTTTATGTAGGTAAGACACATCTTCAACTACCAAGAACATTAAATGAAAATACATAATTTTGGTATCGAATTGAGTGAAGCTGCTACCTGGTCATCATTTATTGCTGCCTCCATAAGAAGCTCATCAGCTTCTATTTGCACTGAAGGAGAAATTGATCCAACAGAATCTGACCACATGCGGATATGTAGCCTTTTGACCATGTCAAAATCTCCTCTCATCGCAAACACCCGCATCATTGAAAGATATAGATGAGGCTTAGGTCTCAAATTATTTTTTTTGCCATTCTGCTTTATCATCTCTCCAAATATACAAAGGGCATCTACATGAAAAAGAAAGAGAAGCACCACTCACCAAATTGAACATTATAATATCTAAAAAAATTTGACACTTCACCAAAGAAAAAGAGGGGAGAAATGGAGGAGGAGGGGGTGGGGGGAAGGCCATTTTTCAATCAAATGGTTATAGGATTACTCTCAAGTCTTAACTGTCTTAAGCATTAAGAATGAACGCATGTCATTACAGGCTTTTGCTTTCAGAACATGGTTCCAAAACACTCAAATGGTTAATAAGATCTCTCAATTTTAAAAGCAATTATGTATAGAATTTAAAAAGTTACATAGTTTCTATAAGAAACAGTTATAAGTTTATAAAATGTCAAATTAATGAAGGGAGAAATAAGAGAAGAACTATACAACATATTTTATGTTATGCGCATTGCATTGTATTAGATTTAATCTAACATATCTAACTATGCACTTTGTTTCTATTCCAGTGCTAAATCAACAACAAAAGAATCAAACAAATTAAACAGCAATTTAGATGTTTGAGAGAATATTTGTACAGCTAAGCATATTATGGCTTCCAAATGTTTAAATCCCAATATTTCATTTAAGTATCTTCTTTCTATGCTATGATTTCGTGGATCCTGCCCCAGATATGGATACACATCCATTTCTTTTCCCCAAAATTCGATCTTAGATTCACCAGATTTTTGTCGAGGTTCAATACACTTTTTCTTTTGCTTTCCTTCCTATCATCCTCACATTCATGCCTACACAGCCAAGTTCTGCTTTGCTGTTTGAGTGGCTATTGTTGACAAATTTGGTTTAGGAAATGATTAAGTTGCAGTGACATGTTAATATTTCATGTCAGTCATTCCTGAGATAAATGATCACTTTTTTATCTGTTGGCCTCTATAAGCCAATATTTCCTTTTGTCGATGAATTCATCTCATGAATAGTCATCAGTCAATGGAACTGTAAAAGTTGAAGTAATATTTGAAGATCTTTCCAACTCTTGTATTCATATTTATAGGAATAGATTCATTTCTCTGCATAAACAAGTAATGTATATTGTAACCAAATTGACAGTCTTACTCTTCTATATAAACTCTAACAATTTCAGAGTCCATTCATAATCACAGACAAGTGGCTACATGTAAGAGATACTGCATCACTTTTGTCAAGAGAATGGTTTAAAAGTAAAAAATTCATGAAAATATATCTTACACAATTAACTAATAATATCTTGGACCATCAATAATTCATGTAGTGCTTAAGAAGCTTAACAAGCTGAACTTATGTATGCAATGTCAAGTTAAAAACTTGATCAAATATCATTATAAAAGAGAGGCCAGCACAAACAGTTCAGATGTTACACATATTACCCTTGGTCGACCCACAAGCCAGCAATGCATCAACCATTGCAGTATATGCAATTCTATCAATAACAAGATCAGGCAATGATTTCATCTCCACCACAATCTTCAGAACTGAAACGAGGTCTTTGTTGCTTCCTAAACCCTACAACACATCCATAACCTATCACTGGAGCAACTAGAACATGAAGAAGATGCTATTGCTACAAATAGTTGTTGTTATTTAAATAAAGTAAAAAAGCAGCAGAGGATAAAGTCATAAAGAAAAAAAATGGCACGATGTCATGTTATGCCAATTATGATGATGAACCTAATTTACGTAATTTAGGCCCCAGTCTATGACCTAACAATCAATGTAACAGTCCTATAATTAGGGGTGTAAACAAGCTTGACATAAGCAAGCCATGCTCAGCTCACACTCGGCTCGGAATTCAACCACACTAACTCGAGCTTGTGTCAAGCTGGAAGGGCCCAAACTCAAGCTCACCTTCTTTAATTCCAAGCCAGCTCAAACTTGGTTCATTTCGCTCGAAAGCCCATTATTCCTTCAGATGAAGGGGGAACAAATCACTAGAAAACCCTAGATTATGAGCCACTACAGGAGGGGGAGGATGAAAGGGTGGGGGGGGGGGGAGAGAGAGAGAGAGAGAGGGATCCTGAATAAAAAGAGCACTTCTGTCCTCAACAAAAAATTACTACCATTGGAGTCACCACCAGCCATGACTCTCGATAAACACCACCATCAAACTTAACCCTTCACCATTTCCATCAACGAAGGCAGAGGAAGGTGGGGAAAGGAACAAGTAAACTAAAATTGAAGGATTTGAGAGATTGAGGCCATGGAGTAGTTGCGTGCGAGGCCTTTAGGATTACAAGAGGAGAATATGAAAATGTTGGGAATTGGGGAGATTTGAAGAAATGGAAAAGGTCATGGAAATGATTGATCATGCCATCTCAAATGGAAAGAGGAAAAATGAGACTGGTCCATCATAAGCCCCAATCAATTTAAGCCCTTGGATTGAGATCCAAGGATCATAATGGTGAGTCTTAATAGCTGATCTTTGAGTCCAGTAAATTACACTCCAACTGTTTATATTTATTTGTTTATATAAAAATATTTTAATCCTTATAAAAAATTAAAAATTTGCTTACATTGTAATAATTTAATAAATAGTATTTTATTAATTTAGGTTTCGAGCTATATTGACCCAAACACGACTCAGCTAGACTTAACTTGTGTTCAGATTGTTTACATCTTGAGCTCAAACATTCAGCTCATATACCACTCATTTACTAGTCAAGTGAGTGAAAATCAAGCTGAATATCAAGCTTAACATGAGCTGCTCATGAACAACTTATTCATTTAGACACTAAGCAAAAGGGAAACCTTGTCATATGTTAAGCACGATACATGGTTACCTTATATCTTGAATAAATGAGATTGATGGAATCCATGTTTGAATCGCTGCATGGTTCTCTCATGATCCATTTCCATATTTCACTCTTAATTCTCCTCCCTCCTCCTCTTCACCCTTGTTTTTTTTTTTTTTTTTTCAATTTTCATTTCTTTCTTGTCACAGCTACATTGTACTAAAAGATTATAATTTATTAACAGTTTGTCTCATGAAGCTCTTAAATAAAAAAACCTGAGAAAGACAGCAGGACAAGGATGGACACTAAATATTTTCGGTTCATAATCAACTACGACCAGGATGTATATTTTTGAGCCACCGGAACTGAGATTGTAATTATTTGACAATCATGTTTCATCAGGAAAGCAACAATAAGCATAGAATGTTTTAATCAATTAAGTTTACTTTTCCTTCCTACGAAACTAGTCATTTACACATTCACCTGTCAAATATTCATAAGCAGAGCCCAAGAGCAGCTGGCAGCCTGGTACCCTTAAAGTCAGTAGAATCCTCAAGGTTTGCTCACTTGACGATTCTGCATAATTTTACCATGTTTTCACATGCCATTCTCAACCCTAATGCTTGAATGTAATAAAAATTATGCAGGCCAACCAGTAATGCAAATGTCTAAGACTCTAAATCCTTATTATTGGGAGGGATTTTAGACATCTAGAGTTTAAGGTTTAGACATGGAGATCCTTCACTCTGCACTATTGAAAAACAAACATGAAGGATAGTCGGTTAACTAATAAACTCCATGCAAGGGTTTCTTTTTTTCTCTTCCGAAAGTTGTTGAAACACAAGCTATATGATGATAAGACTGTCTTAAGATGTATGTCAATAGACTTTATACGCAACAAACAGTATGTTTGTGTGTGTAAAAGAATGTTATACATGCAAAAGATTCCAAATAAACAAGGATAATAAATATGGTTATTTGGTTACTATTATTCATGCAGTATTTAAAAAATAACCAAAGGAATATGCAAACTGCACTAAATTAATGCTTTTCATACCTTGAGTAAAGTAGTGTAAGTGACAGTATCTGGAAGGAGTCCATAGCAGCTAGCCTTCTCAGCTTCTTCCTGCAATAAGGATTGACAAGTTATTCATGTAAACTGTATGTATTTTTGGGACATTGGAAAACTGATTTGAACAGCTTTAAACTGGCCTCTTTTATACTTTCTTAAGACCTTCATTTCTGCAAGCAACTGAATTGCAATATCTGCTCTTCCATGTCTTATGCATGCAAAAATCAATGTATTGTAAGTCAGCTTATCAGGCTTCAGCCCTTGGCGCAACATTTCATCTCGAATGGTTAAAGCACCAAGAGGGAAGTCAGTTTTTGTATACCCCTGAAAGGGAGATCAGAATGTGTCATCAATTATCAAATACATATGATTGCACAGTAGAAGTATAAAAGCATATCCAAATAAAAGATCAAAAAGCACATAATACTACTTTCACTCTGGATATCTAAGTTCAAGGATATTGGCAATACATCAATATCAACATAACAAGTCAACCTTCATCAGTAAGTTGTACAGTAAAACAGAGTGACCATCTTCATGAAGCACGCGACGAAAACGTGCAACAAGACCATTGGCACGCCGCATATCTCCTGTACTTAAGCAAATTAGAAACCCATTTATACAGCATGGAAGCAAACATATCAGCAGAGACTAAGTTACTGATGGAATTGCAATGTTCAAAAAGACAACATTTTTATGTTCATGCTCAAAGATGAAAACGGAAAGCATTATTATAACTAAACAAGTTATTTCCATATTTAAGTTCTTTTGTTAAGCACGTATTGCAAATGCTGTGTGCTCACTTCTAGATAGGAAACAAGCACCCATGTTTATACATATGAAAAATATATGCTGCTAGTAAATGCACTTATTTTTCTAATGTCAACATTATTAAATCTTTCTTTAAGTTTTTTTGGCCATATCCTCACATCAAATTTGCTACATATTTACTTTATACCAGGTTTTTGACTTCAAATTGGGATCTACATGCACCCAAAGTCGCAAAAGATCATAATTATCTTCTTGGATTGAAGGCTGAATCACAACTCTATCCAGTCAAAAGATTTTAGTGTGTCTCCAAACCATATAACTTAAATTTATCTCTTTAAAAGCATAAGATAAATATGGAAACATTGACTAGCGGTATGATTGATATTTCAATGCACCATTTGCTTAATTTGCTTAAGAGCACTCTTTTCCCTTCTGCCTACTATTTGTTTTCTGGCTCATTATATATGGTTCCCCAGCTTTTACCAATTAACCAAATCAAACAAAACCGTAGGCATGCACCTCCATTCAATCAACCTGCTTGAAGGATCCCCATGAATTCTAGATAAAAGAATGTGCTGTAATGTGCAGTGAATTTGTTTGCATGCGAAAGTCAAAGTGTTTTAGGGTGAGAGCACCCATTAGACCAACAGCACGGATCTTGGAGTTTACATCTGTGTTTATATACATCAAAGAAAGCAAAACTATAATCCGATTCACCTTTGCAGTTTGGTTCTCATGTTGGCATATCAAACAGAGAATATTCTCACATGACATCATCATAAAGTTTTAGTATAGTTATCATCCTTAATAGCAGACAAATGCATGTGAGTATTGAAAATTAGTTTTCATTATCCCCTAAACCCCCCACGCCCCAAAACCAAAAAAAAAAAGCTCCCTTCCCACAAACCTATATAAACACGGTGTCTTTATATCACATGGGGTGTAAAGATAGTACTTTACACAAACCACCAAATTTAATGTTTGTTGTTGAAAAATGGAAATTTGAACTGTTGAATGTGATCTAAGTCCTCAAATGTCTATCTATGAAAGATCTGAACTTACAACTTCGAGCATGCCAAAACAGCACTCTAACCATCCTCTTTCATCACCACTGTCAATTCAACATTTATATACATACATATATACACAAAATGAAATTGTTATATTGCCTCATTGGGGAACTCCATGTTGTTACAAAATTAAAATGTAAAAGCACTTCTTTTTAGCAAAGAGATCCTGAATATCATGGTAGTAAACAATGATCATGTCCTATAACCAACCTGCCTCAAGCAGTGCATTCAACAGACCAAAAATGAGTTTTGGCGACAATTTTGGGCTCCCCTTAGCAGAGCCTTGCTCTAAACATTCAAGTATTTGAAATGCTTCATCAACTCTTCGTGCCTCCCCCAAACCCTTCAAAGATCAATAAACACTTCATAACAGTAATGTGAAAAACTTCCAAGCCATGCTAATGACAACCACCAATGTCAATGATCATCAGTAATAACAGAATCGTAAGAGAACTCTGAAGTATATATAATAAATTTATGCACAAGAAATTATGCATTTCATATTGTGGGAGGCATGAACATGGACATGATTGAGAACGGAACAGAATATAGGAAAAATGGTCCATTCCAAAAGGATCTTAATCATTACTTGTGGATATCAAATCTTGGCCAAAAAGAGAATAAGCTGAACATATCACATTCATCTGTTCAATTAATCATATAATAAAGAAGTCAAAAAGACTCATGATCCCAAATAAGTAGATAAAGCTTCAACCTATTTTTGCTAGATTAACCACTTGTAGATTGCTTTTAGGGTACCACTGAACATAACTACCATCTCCCCTAAGGGCCAGCAGATTGGAAATCCATCTCTTTAGAACTCTTTCAATTTGTTCCTTGCAAATCCATCTTATTATTAGAACTGTGATCGTCAACGCACCCAAAATTTTCGCTCACCAACATAGCAGGATGTTTAAGGCTTTTACAAAACTATAAATATATAGAAAACCAGAAACTATTTGCAAGAGACCTCAAAATCAAGCACAATTACAAGAATGGGATTATCAAAGAAACACTTTCAAGGAAAAATCATAAAGTAAATATGAGGATCAGTGCGGACATGTATTTAGTCCCACATCAGTTATTCGCTGAGAAGATCTTGGATACTTATATAGAGCCAAAGAATCCAAATAATATCTTCCGACTAGTCTTTTTGGATAAGATCCTGGATTATTACAAATGGCATCAGAGCTAACTCATCCATAACCTATATAGGTTGGGGGATACTGATTGCAACACGGATTCATTAGGACTGACCACAAGCCTATCATGATTAAGATTTTAAATCTCGTAGGATGGAACTTTCTCAATTTTTTTATGGAACGGGACACGCCACCATCCCGTCCCCCATTCTGAAACTTAGGACTGAGGATGTTCCAAGATATCTCGATCGGGATGCTAGTGGGATGGTTCTATCCCCAAATATGAGATGATATCCCATCCCGATATCCCGTAGAATGTCTTGTCGGGACTTGAATTCTTGATCATAATGTTTATGAATGGATGCATGAATTTAGACCCTTAGTCTGGCAGGGATGCCAAGGATTAAATGAGAGGAGTATGTAAGGACCCGTATGCACGTGTATTTAATCCCATATTGATCATTCACTGACAAGATCTTAGATAGTTATACAAGGCCAAGGAACCCAAATAATACCTCCTGGCTAATCTTTTTAGATGAGATCTTGGGTTGTTATGGTAAATAACAATAGAAACTAAAGACCTGAACATATGTCTTTAATTACTTAATGATATAACCACCTGTCATGGAAGGTGAAATAAGAATATAATTTTTTCAAGAATTGAGCACCCGCAGAGGAATGAAGCATGATCACAGAAATAACACAAACAATCATGACAGATACCAAAAACCAATAATCCCATGGAAGACCCAAAAAAAGTTTCTTAAAAAAAATGAAATCGAGTCAATTTGTAACAGGACAAATACGTATGCCTACAAGAATCTCATCAAAGTGACTTCCAAATTATTTGAGAAGTTAGGGATTTTTTTCGTCTCCGCTCAAACTCAGTTTTTTTTCTTTTTCTTGGTTCAATATCAACTTCCGAATCATAAAACCTAAATATAACAATCTATCACAACCATAAAATTTCTCATATAAGTCAATCTAGTAATCAAAGAACTTAGAAAAGGAATAAAGAAACCTGCAATTCTTGACTTACCTTCAACAAGATACCGTAGGAGACGCTGTCAACACCGCAGCTTTCCGGCTTGGCCATCTCCTCAAAGATCCGTTGAGCCGAATCAACGTCCCCACAATGAACGCACGCTTCCAGGACCGCATTCATCACGATGGTGTTCAGCTTCCTGTAACGCTTCCTCGCGACCTCCACTTCCTCAAAGATCTACACCAAAACCCTCGGCACTCAACACCCCGCAACCAAGAATCAAGAAAACCCAAGAAACCAACGATTTCTCATCAAGAAAACACCAAACCTGATGCAGCTGCCTCCTTCTCGTGAGCTTGACGATCCGCGACGTCAACCGTCGGAGACTGGGAGCGGAGGAGGTTCTCACGAGGCGGCGACAGGGAGAAGGTGTGGGGGGAGACGAGGAGCGGGGGGAAGAAGGGATTCGGAACGGGAGATTTCGAGGGAAGAGGGCTTCTTGGAGAGGGGAATATCGCAGGCGAAACGCTAGTTGCGGCATTGCCGATGGCTTTCCGATCGCGGCTTCCAAAGCCCTTCCAAAGCCCAGCGGCCGAGAAGAAAAAGAGTGCGCGCAGCAACGGATAAATAGAGGTGCCATGATGAGGGGCAACGGAATGCGAAGAATATAACAGCTGGCGACAAACTATTGCTTCACTTTTAGTGTATTTATCAACAAGGTAAGTCACAATAAATCTAAACATATCTTAAGAAACGAGTAAATATTCATTGCAACGGTGATACCACGTCAAACGTGTAGCAAATATTTACCCCTGTTTTGGACCCAAACATCTTATCCATCAGTTTCTTTTCTTCTTTTTTTTCTTTTCTTTTCTTTTCTTTTCTTTTCTTTTCTTTTTTTTTTTTTTTTTTTTTTAATATGATGGGCATTCACCGTCATTCAGGTTTAAATTCAAGACCTATAATTGGCAGGATGGTACCAACCAGCCGAGATCCCAGCTGTTTGGTTTATTCATGAGAAATCTCAAGAGGTGGTGCAAGCTGCAAATAGAGAGGGACAGCTTTGCATTCTTCTAGTCTCGAGTTTCAAGGCATATAGAAAGGTAACTTTCCTTTCTTAAAAATCTTGTCATCCGTTCTCGCTTTCCTTGCAACCTCCCGCTAGCTTGGAAGATAACACATGAATAAACTGGTTGGCCATCCGAAAGGGCTCTCAACATACCATGAATTATGTGCAAGATGTCGATAGCAAGACTATCCTCCCACTCTCACGCTACAATGGATGACCGAGAAAAGGAAAGGTCATAAGACCTATTCAAACAAACAAGATAGGCTTCAGTTCACCACCAACAAATGCTGTCTTAGAACTGGCATAATGTCATGTGGTCTAATCTTGCAGCATCCAAAGGTTTATCCATCAAAATCTGGAAATAGTGTAAGATCCATATGTATTTGACCTATGGATATATAGTTTCACGGGCAATTTGCCACATAATAGTCTAAAAATTCATTCCAGGTGTAGCTTGATCCACAATCAACTTAGTCAATTTACTAGAGATGAAATTGTTAGCCACTTCTCTGCTTTTGATGAGTATGTTATCTGCTAACAAATAAGTTGGATCATGGGTCTAACTTACCTGATTTTCAGCATTCCCATAAATTAAAGACATATATAAAGAAGAAATTAAAAATGCAAGTTTCAGTATTTTACATTATAGTTTTAGGGATCTGAACCTAATGAACAGCAAATTAAAATGGATTGAGTTTCAAAATTAAACAGAGGGGCAGCTACCAGATTGGAAGCAATGGGGTGACTCTCTCTCAAAAGAATAAAAAATGGGAAACTGAAATATTGAGGACCTCTGCCATCCACTAGATGTGCATGACGTCCAATCAATTCACTAATCGGCAAACTTTCTGAGCTATACCTGCAAGGTGAATATGTGCAAGGGATGATCACAAGCCCTAGGAAACAGATTTTCCAAATCCGAGGTGAAAATATAAGAGAATGACTTTGTTATAAAAGCTAGAATGTTACTTACAAAGGCAATCAGAAATATGTCTTGTTCTAAGCTGACGTGAAAAGTGAGACCAGAAACGTCCAGCAACTGCCCCGAGAACCTTGCTACTGCTGAAACTGAAACATATGCAAAGCGGCAAAGCTTGTAAAAAATACTGAGATACAAAATTTATAACAAAACTCAGGCAAAACCTTTCAGAACAGCAAGAAAAAGTGAAAGCATAATTAACAGACTCTCCCCAAATATTATGCCTTGTACTTCACTGACAATTGGCCTTTATCCATTCTAAATTTCATTTGCCAACAAATAAGTTGAGGATTCTATAGCAAGATGAAAAGCCGATGACCAACTCTATTACAATGCAGTTAAAGCTTTGATCCAGTGCTAAAGATTCAATGGGCAGTAGTTGCATTCTGTTGCGATTGGATTTTCTATTATCCAGTAGCCTTGTGACCTCTTGACTTGATTACTATTGTAAAACCAAATTAGATGGTCCATCTCTTCTGTGAGTAGCAATCTGGTCTAGCTATCTACAGTTCACACTCTCCAAAGACATTATATCACGACAATCAAAGTAAGATCAACCTTCATATATCCTACAATTCTTCTATATGGAAGGGATATATGGTAGTTTATTAAGCTTAGGGTTAAGGTTTTCTGAACCTGTTGACCAAGAACCCTTGCAACCTCAAATACTCCAATAACGAGTAATATGGTTCTCAACCAATGTGATTTAAGCATGATCACATGCAGAAAGAGTAAGAACCGTCAAATCTATCAGTCCAGCAAATGCAAATATTTTGTTGATAGATGTGGTTATCAAAATAATGTCACAAAAAATAATCATCTAGATGAAAAAGAAATTTTTATATAAGAAAAGTTGTGAAGAGAAAATAAACAGATGAGTTCTCTTAACATTTGGTTCCAAACAAAAATAAACAAAGAAAAAGTAATGCATGCATTTGATATATCTACTTGTTCCTGGGGCTTACAGGATTTTTACTTAAATCATTAAAGCAACTATCATGCACTACAATTATTGTTCAGTAGTACCATGAAGTTATCATATACTTAGTAATTAGAGACATGCTTGTCTTGATATTTTTCCAAATTCAAGTCATCGCATGGCTCAACTTTAAGCCCAACAGCAACCACAAGCCCCATCACTGACGAAGTTGGCCTTAAGGAGCAAGCATATGCAAGTTATTATATGCCTAAGATGATTTTAAGTATTAGAAACAGATAAATGACACAAACAAGTCCTTTATTTTTCACTAAAAAAGCAAGTATTGTGGCCAAAATTTGGGACACGCAATAATTATGGACAATTAAGTGCAGATGATTAATGTAACATATATTTGAACTATTTATAGTCAAATAGTAGCTAAGAACAAGATGTCATTCAAAAATTTAATTACGATTATTCTAGATCCATTGTCATGAAGTGATCATCTATGATATTTTCAAGCACAAAAATGATGAATGGAGGAGTCTAAAGTGAGAACACTAGAAGTGTAGTTGATTGAAGAAAATTCAAATGCTTTGAGAATAATGTAAACAAAAAACTACTAGGATAAATCAATAATTCTCTGAAAAACTAAATCTGTTGTGAGAGTTTACCAGAATATAGAAAATTAAATATAAATTAACATGCCAACAATATCAGAAAACAAAAAAATTCACGAATTTCTATGGATAGTTTAAAATTAAAATACTCAGAATTTGTGAACATAAGCAGGCGATCTAGACAGGATAATGATATATACACACATTTTACAATAAAAAAATACTTAAAAAACTATTCTTAACCAGATCCTGGAGCATATACTGATATTACATGAGATTCAATTAATATTAATGGAACTGTTGAATCAAATAGCTCTAACCATTAGATTTCATTTAAAGATAAAAGCAACAATAAAAATCACTATGCCTCAAATATAGACTTTTCAGTAAAGTTGATTAGTCCATGGAGAAAATTAGAAAATGGAAACTGCTTAAAATAAAACAAGCCTTAGAGCTTATGCACCTGCTTGAAGAATGTATCAAGATCATCCATAGAGTCACACTTGTCAATGTCAAATGCTGTTTCCGATGGTGAATGCTCTGAAGGATGTTTTGTCAAGTCTGAATTACTTATTTCTTTGAATATTTCTCCATCAGGACAACTCTGCAAATCCATTGAGTCTCCACTTCCTTGCATTCCCACATCTGCTCCAGTGTGGTCAACAAACTTATTCTGCTCATATTGCACTGTATGCAACAAGAGTTTATAGTTAAACAGAGGATAACTGTAAGTATAACAAGTTTTCGATATACATGCAATTTTACAGACACATATGTGTAGAATTAAATGGACAGTTCAGATCAGTTGCAGTTGAAAAGATCTTTGCAAAATTGTAATTCAAAAATAAGAGCTGAATTCCTCCTACGTTGCTTACTTGGAGATCTTGCATTCAACTCAGCTAAGGTGCTGTCTTCCAAGACATCATGCTGAAAGTTGGTATCGTCAAAGAACAACCCAGGTTGGAAACCTGAGCTTGGTCCAGGATGTCCACTGTTTGCACAAGGATGATAAGAAGAATTCTGCACAGAGCCATCAACTTGATCTGTTGAAGTAAGACCCTGACAGCTCAAGCTGTTGAATCCTGACAGGGCATTTGATGTCCCCATCATGAAAGGATTTGACAAATGCCCAGGTTGGGGACCTGAATTTGGTCCAGGATTTCCAGTGCTTGAACAAGGATTATGAGAAGAATTCTGCATATGGCCGTCAACTTGATTTGGTCTTGCAGTGAGATAGTGATAGGCTGAGCCCTGGAATCCTGATTCAGTATTTGATGTTCCTACCACATAAGGATTCAATGCATATCCAAACTGTTGCAGTTTTAATTGACCTGCTTGGGGATTTGCCATAAATTGTTGGTGTACATTATCTTGATTGTTCATCAAATGAGGTAACCATGCTGGTGTAATTTGAGAAAGGTTATAATGAGAATTTTGAGAATGACAAACTGGATTAAGACCTCCAGGAGTATTGACATTTGAAAGGAGATGTTGATTAAAGGGAAGGAGAAATAAGCTTGGATAGCTTCCACCACATCCATTTGGACCAACACCACCATAATATTGTAGATTCATTCCCATACGATTCTTCTTAATAGCCAGTCTATACTTCTGTATTACAAGTAAAAGGAAAAATAAGCTGCTTTTGTTTATAAAACACCATTCTTTTGAAAAAAAAAAAAATGGCGCATGAGATTAATGATTTATATTAATGAAATAACCTCAAATAATTCACAAACATACAACATTAGATTCAAAATTGTGGTTGTAGATTTGTGCATTTAATTATGTGGAAAGATATATAGAAGATCTTATATACATTACTGACAAAGGCTTGGAAATACCAAAAATATGAACTTACCTGCAAATGACTTGCAATAGTCTCACGAGTAAGTCCTGGGACATTCATTAAATCTTGTATTTTTTTAGGCACTGCTCCTGCAAGATAAAATAATACTCAAGGTTCTATCATAAATAACTCTGTGAATATTACATTGTATTCAGTTTTACTTACTATCTATGCCTAAATGATGAACAGCTTTCAGGAATAGAGCGTGCATCTCTGGTGACCATACAAACCTAGGCTTTTTCTGTGTTGATGAGCCATCACTAGAACTCTCTCTTTCTTTGCCTTTTCTCATAACCTTTGTAGTATGATCATCTTCTAATTCTTTTTCATGATCGGCTTCTAATTCCCTATCATGATTATCTTCTAATTCTATTTCATGATTATCATCTAATTCTTCTTCATGATCATCTTCTAATTCCTCTTCATGATTATTCCTGTCACCAGGATTGTTAGCCTCCTTTGTACCATGTAATGATTTCTTAACCACGTGCTTCCAGATGAGCCTAAGTTCCTCAAGCCTCACAGGTTTCACCAAATAGTCAACAGCCCCATACGCAATACCTTTCATCACTGTATTTACTTCGCCATCCGCAGACAACACTGAATAAATATTGCTTTGGTTAAGAATCATGTAGAGATTATAGGTAAATGTGACAAAGGTAATAAACATTTTTACTCATAGTAGTTGCCTACTTACTAATAACAGGTACATCCATCTCAAGTCCAATGGCTTCTAACAGCTCAAATCCATCCATCTCAGGCATCCGAACATCACTAATCACAAGATCATAATTGTCTCTGTTCTCTCTTAATAGCTTTAGAGCTGTAACCGCATCCAGGGTTGCAGTAACTGCATACCACACATAATTAGCAAACTGAAACATGTTAAGAGTAAGCATTTTTCAAATAAGAGGAGTAAGTATTTTTCATATAAGAAATTCTTTTAGGTGATATGATGAAGTCCTTGTTAATCTGCATTCTTAATCTACATTATGTGTCGTTCAAATTTTAAGAATGCTAGAGAGGTCAAATTCATGACCAAAGGAGCAAAAGTCAGCATCTAACAAATCTTTACTTCTTGGTGAAAATGAGAAAATATAGGAACTGTTAATGTTTATAAAAAATTAATAAATTCATGGGTTCAATATAAAGCATCTAACTCTTAAAACTAGCATAGGTAATCCAAGTAGGACTTGTTCAAAAAATATATCACTATGACTTGCTATGATCCAGTATTTTAATATCAGATTTAATAACATTTTTTAGCATCATGCTGGTAAAACCAGCCAGAACATAAGGATAAAGTAGAGGCTCAAAATCAGCTTCAAAACAAGTATTTACATGCAAAAAACTGGCATATGTTCATCAAGTTATGCATATTAAAGGAACCTTCTTTTTCTGCCATAAAATTTTATCTTAAAGCATATCCACCACTCACAAACTATTATGTACATCATTAAATAAAGAAAGGGAAAAAAAGAACCCACGATTCTAAGGTCAATCAAAAAGGGAAAAAAAACTAACTAGGAACAATGACAGCCTTCAGATCTAGTTTATAAAAGCTAAAAGCAAATCTCTTATCTCAGATCTAGCTAAAAACTGCTAAGCATCAGTGTCTTTCATCATGATCAAAATCAAAGTCTTTTATCATTAATATGGCATCTATTTAGCTAAACACAAAGAAGAGAATACTGATCAATTTTAACAAATTATCAATATGACAATATACCTCTAAGCAAGGTTCGTTGTCTTGGTACCAAAACCCCAAACAGGTACCATCCTATTACAGTGTCAATATACAGTATGGTATAAGACAAAGACGCATCTGAGCATCATATAGTACACCCGACATGGTATGGTACCAATTGGTATGACAAACCTTTCCTCTAAGAATTAGTGCTAGCTACCTAATTATTTGAGTAGACCTACTCTATGAGTTATAATGTAAGCTCATGAAACTGTGGAGCAATTCTCCCAAATTTCCCAAGACTAAGAGAGAGCCATAGATGGAAGATGTAATTTAGGAAACCACAACCTCTGAAGCAAAAATTATAAGCCAAGAGTCATTTCACTCACCAATTTCAGAGAGCTCGATGTCAATATTTCTCGAAGCAAGATAAGTGTTCAGAATATTTTAGAAACGAGATGATTCTAGTTCTTAGAAGACCTATATGCCAATGAGAGGTATCTTAATTACATAATTTTCTTCCAAGCTTTTGCACATGGTCAATGAGAGGTATCTCAACTACATAATTTAGGCTTTATGCCCGCTCTAAATAAAACCTTGGTCGGGCTAGGGCCTGGAACTCCATGCGGCCACATCTAAGTTCTTTCTTCCTTCCCCTCACCTGGGTCAAGCATGATTGAGCTTCAAGCTAGACTTAGGTTCAAGCATTGGTTGGGTTTGGCCGAATTTTAAACAAAAAATTTGAGCATAGGCCTGATGAAAAGTCCAAATTTTTTTTGGTTCAAGTCTAGGTAGCAGGAAAACCTGACCTAGCCCAACCTAGTTCCTGCTCTACTTTTAACTAAGGTTTTAAATACCAGTACCAAACCTCATGTCATTTTCCCATTAAAATGGCATAACATCATCAAGGTACCAAGACTGATAGTACGTACCAAAATTGAAAGCATAAAAAAGAATGACAAAATGTTGGTACACACCGATATAGTTGGTATGATACTATTACTACACACCTCTATGGCACCATCAAGAAATAGGAAAACTCAACCTAGCCTGGCCTAGTTCCAACCCTAACCCTGCTTTTAACCAAGGTTTTAAATACCAATACCAAACCCCATAGCCTTTTTTTCATCAAAATCAAATGGCATTAATAAGGTACCAGTACCCATGTACCAAACTTGAAAATATAAAGAGGAATAAGAAACTGTCATTACACACCAATATGATTGGAATTGATGGTACCATCAGTTAGCATCGCTATGGACCATGCAAATGGTTCAGACATCCTAGCAACCATGCCGGTGTTAGTTTCGCATCAAAATGATACCATATTGATGGTGTCATCCTGTTCCAACAGTTTTTGAATCCATGCTTTTAACTACGTACTTTCTAGTTTAACCAATCGAAGCAGGATTTGTTTAATAATAACATATACAGCAACAAGAACCAGGAATAAATTAATTCAATGAGGATTCTCTTTTTTTGATCTTACAACATAGATGGTAATGCTTAATAATAAATTAGTACTTTAACAAAACATTAAAAAGTGTTTCCTTAAAAAAAATAAAAACCAAGATTGTGGAGCAAGACTTTCTAACTCTTGGATGGGGTAAAGCATCGGTGTAAGCTTTAGCTTCTTTTTGGGAAAGAAATATTTCAATTAACAAGAAATATTATAGGAAAGAAATTGAGGATATGAATGTTGTTTGACTATAGAGACTACTGCATCGATATTCACCAAGCAGAAACATCTACAGATCGTAATGCAAAATACATATTTTAAAAAAAATTGTGGTTCAATAATAGCATGTTTTAATATTAGTAGCTAGATCCACCAGATAGTGGTGTTAGATAAGATCTTGAACCATACTCCCAATCCTGCTCCATGGCCATTATCTTCTCTATTTTTCATCTTTGGATAATGTAAAATCTTTTGTTCCCTTGTTCTAGGAGTGTAAATGAGCCAAGCTCTCATGAGTCACATTGTGCTAAAGCTCAGCTCATACTATAAGTGAATTGGGCTTCAGTTTGGCTCAACCACTTTTGAGTAAAAATCAGGCTATCCATGGTTGGTTCATTCTAGGGATTTGTAAGAATTTGATATCCTCCAACACTTCCATCTATATACTCTTAGCTAATATATGCTAGATCTCAATTTAATGGCTTATATGTTTATTGACAAGTAAAAGTTGCGACTCTTAGATAAAGATGCAACAACTGAGATACAATTTTCTTTGCATGAAATATGTTAACATTTGATCAATAGATATAAAGATATACTTGATTAATAAATGGTAGATTAAATGTTATAATACATATGTATTATAATATATACATAAATATAAAGAAAAGGGATTGTTTCATTGAGTTAAACATGACCAAGCTGAGCAAATCTCAATCTTGGCTTCCTTAGTAATCAAGGAAGCCCTTATTAAGCTACAGTTCAAGCTAAATGTGAGCTAATCACAAACTGCTTGCTGGTTTGATGAGCCTACTTTGGTCCTCTCTAGTTTTCCCTCTGTTTCCATGCATGGGCTAATGTTTGAAGGCTATAACAGATATGCCATACTTAAACTGTAAAAAAAACATATTATCTGGTTAAATAAAAAAAAAGCATTAAATTTTGCGGAGACCCATACAAAAAAAATGCATTTATGTGACATCGTAAATTATCCAAAATGCTCAGGAAGGAATTTTTGAAGTACCATGACATAATTGCCCTCCTGCTATTGATTCAAGGCATTGTCTTACCTTTCTTAACTAAGATCACTCCAATAACTATACCACCTTTAACACGGTTGTGAGTCCTTAAATTCTATGATGTTCCAAGTGGAGGCCTCTTAGGACATGGCTTTGCCCTTGCATTATATTGTAGACAAGATCAAACGGGCTTTGCAGCATGTTCTTCAACTTGCACTATCCTACGGAGGCGAGTGCAGTCATGTAGTCTAAACAGCAAGTGCAGATTGCAGTACATCATGGGAGTATAATGTCTTCATAACGAATTCTACAACCATGAAATGATAAAATTTGTACTTTATTGCTCCTTTTAGAAAATCCAACAATGGACGAAATGACAAGGTTTTGCAAATCACTTATGAAACACATGTTGGAGCATGTGGTGGACATATTAGGGGGCAAGCTTGACTTATAAAAGCACTTCATTCAACATATGATGTCTGCTTGCATGTTATCATGGTCATGGTTTGCTGTACTGCCCCATACCACTCAGTATGGGGGTGTACCGTACCATACTGATACAATGTATCATTCCCTATTGACGCTATCGTACCGTACTGAACCGTGTATTGAAACTATACTAGGATTTTACTGGTACGGGGTCCAATACCGCGATGGCAAACTTGACCCCAGTGCCTATTCCAAGCAATTATTATGTTTGTGGCCATGGCTTGCCCTTTAGATGCTTCATAAACAACCATATCTTAAGGTGAATAGGTAAATTCACTATGAATAGTTATAGAAGGGTCCCATGGAGGAGTCATTTCATGAATCTTAGTTGAGCACTGAATATCTTTGGCAAGCTCAATGGTCTTAGTTTTTCTGACTTTTTGTTATGAAAATAACTCTAAAAGCAACTATTAATGCAAAAGATAGGGCAAAATATAGCAAGAAAAAAAAGAACAATGAGAAACACTATAGAGAAAATATTAAAATATTGTGTTTTGTTTTGGAATGCAACCACAATCTTGAGACACAAAAAGATCCATAATAATAATTAAAAAAAAAAAACTTCACTTCAAAACATTGTACAATCTACAATTCCTTGGAGTAAATCAACCAACACCATTAAAGAAGAATCACCTTACACCTCAGCAAAGATTACAAGAAAGAACATATCACTGAAGAAAATCACCAGCAGAAAAGGAAAAAAACAAGAACTCTTCCCTCTTTGATATGGCATTTTTCTTCACACAGCCTCATTTCTAAGCCCTCCCTTCATCTCATGCACTTCTTGCCTCCAAGCTTTTCCAATAAATGTTCTAGAGAGAACCACAACAATAAGATCCTCCATGAGAGCCTATGGTCATAAGATGTTAAAATGCAAGAGAACAGAGTCCGATCTAGACAACGGTTACAAGAAAGCCAGAGCCAAAGCAAACAACCTCCCTTTTCTTCACAATTCACAAACATTCCATGTTTTGAATTAGAAAGTATGGTTCTTCTGGCCATGGATCAAAGTACTAGTGAGTAGCAGTTATACCACAGTGTACCAATAATGTACTAGTACCAAAATGTCCATTGCATACCATGCCAACATATGGTACAACATCTCAATTTTACTACACCGGCATTGACAGGCATCTTGTGCGTAGGTATAATACTCTACTACTCCAGTCTATGATTTGTCGTAGTACCATCTAATTCGGGGATATACCATACCGTACTAGAAGAAAATCGGTACGAAGCCCCATTTCGAGTCAGTACGAAGCCCAGTACCACCCCGTATCGAGGTGTACCACCTTATATTAAGGTGCGTACTGATCCGTACTAAAGCGTACCAACCTGAACCAAGATATATTTAGATAAAAATTGAGAAAAATGATTTGAAAGCTATTTCAGCATAGAATGCATACCGTACCATACTGACTTTACTGTACCGAACCGATAGGACACCAATATAGTACCTAGTATCCAGATAGCGGATCTTGCTCTGGTCTATATTATACTAGTACTGGCACTATAAATCTTATTTTTAACTCTCTTTCCTTTGATAAGCATGTCCCACTTCCTTATCATATTCCCCACTTAACCTTTTTCACAGGGACAAAAATGAAATTTGGTATACTCCAAAACCTTTAAATGAGGGAGTAGGGCAAAACTAGTAGAATGACAAACCAAGTTACATCCTTTAATTGCATTGATATGTAGTTTGTGGCATGCCTTAAATGTTATTTGTGCCTTAAATGATACTTTTTAGGTGGCTTACATATAACACTTCAATGGCAAAAAGTGTTAGTTTATGCCTATCTTTAATTCAAATGAAAATTTAATCATAAATTGCCTTCCTAGCATGGTGTAAAATTAGGTTGTTTTACCTCTGACTATTGTTATTACTTGTTATTGTCGGTTCAAGTATAATAGGAAACTTTTCTAGTTTTGATGATGAGTGACTATTTGGATGCACTCATTGTTTTGGTATTGAGAGCTAACATGCCATGACGAGCGATGGCCTCCAGCAAGACCTTAATAATAAGATAAGGAATTAAAAGGCATTATGGAATTATCAGATTGATCTGAGCTATTGTGGTGACCACCTAAGAAGAAAAATATCGCATTAACCACGAGAGCATATTTCCTCTTGATAGCAACAAAAGTAATAATTTCCCCACTAAACATCAGCACACCAATGCACAATTATAGAGGGTGGGCCTTGGGCAATAGTAAGGTTGCCTCCTGGTGACTTGGGTGTCATGGGTTCGAACCACAAAAAAGGCCTCTTTGCATGCGGGGATATGGTTGCGTACTGCTGACCCTTCCCGGACCCCACAGTAGTGGGAGCCTCATGCACCAGAATACCTTTTTTTACATTATTGCACAATCATGTATTCATGAAAAAATAAAGCTAAATTTAGATTCTTTAAGATGGTTCGAGCATTTATGCTATCCTTAGACTATTGATGGATTTGCTAACTTGCTTCTATTACAATGGATAAGAACGCAAGCATGGCAACTTTGAGGTCTTCTTAGAGAAGGGAGTGGAGCATCGGACTTTGGGGTCCTCAATGTGAATAAAAAACTCAAAGCTCTTGTCCCTCGTAGAGAACCTAAGCACTCTATCTCCCTTCTTATAGAATGATAACCAAGTGGCTTAAGGATGCATCATGCATCAAGAATCTTTCTAGCAAAGTCCTATAGATTCATAAACCTCTATCATTTGTCCTTTCTCTTTGGTGCTTTGGAGTATGAAATCTCTTAAGAAAGTAAAGATCTTTATGCAGTTGGCTTTAAAGAATAAAGCTCGCATCAAGCACATCCTTAGAAAGAAGGTTATCTTTTGTTTGTAGTTCTCAATACTTCCAACGCCCTAAAAAAATTGTTAGCCACCTTTCAGATTGTCCTTCTTTAAGGTGAATTGGCTTTCCATTAAAGGTTGTTTCAAAAATAAAGATCACCTTAGAAGTCTTTTTTTAATAGAAAAGTAGCCAAAGGGATGAGAAATTGTGAGATAGGATGGTTGTTGTGATATGCTGCTCGATTTTGAATGAAAGGAATAAAGCATTCTTTCCCCACAAAAAATGTACCCTCAGACAAGATCTACTTTCTCCCATAACTCCTTTCCTAAATTAGAGTAATTTAGACAACGGATGGACCAGGGTTCACCGAATCAATACCGCGAGTCATATTAGTGAGCATCTGGTACAGTATGGTATTGATAGGTAACATACTAAACCACGGCATACCAAAACCAGGGGAGGTAGAGAGGGGAAGAGGAAGGAGATGGAGGGATAGAGAGGGGGAGGCAGGAGAGGAGAGAGGGGAAGTGGGAGCTTGAGAGCTTCAGACCATCAATAGGGAGCTTTGAGAGCCACAGGTCCAGTGACGAGGACCAAGAAAGAGGGAGACAGAGACTCACTTGGCTGGGATGTTGTTGTTGTACATCATCATCATCAAGGGCGATCAAGAGCTTCAGCATTACAAATCCTAAAAGGGACTGAGGGTTTCAAAAAGGGCCATCGAGGGCTTTCATAAATCTCATTTTAATTGGCTGAACCGTGTTGGTAACCAACTAGTTTGGTTCAAGATGCTCCAAACCAATCGGTTCATATGGACCTTCACTAATAAAAAGCTAAGTCTTGAAGATTGCAAGCTTCTGTTCAGAGAGTCAAAAGAGTGTATCCTCTCTCTTTGTCTCCTCCTAGCACTTCCTTATTTTCCTTTTCATGTTAACCTTGTGTTTGCTCGTCTTTGAAATAGATTCGAATGGGTTTTCCCTTCCCTTTCATCCAAATAAGGGGAAAAATAATACAAAAAATATCCACTTGCCTTATCAAGCAAGAACTAAACCTTCTGCAGAATCTTAAACTTGTGGTGACAATTATGTTGCATTTGTAATTCAAACTTTGCTGTTAGTCTAAATAAATATGAAACTACAATTCTAAACTATCTTCCTTATAAGGGCTCCACAAGTTACAACTCAGTACTTTTGATCAAGGTTTTAAGTCCCAATAGGATGGAAGGCATTCTAGCTATCCCGTCTCGTTCCTATGAGCAAAAAAAAGAATCGGGATGGGGGTGAGACTCCGAAACCCATCCATGTAAAGAAAGAAGAAAGAGAAAATAAAGAAAGGAAGGAAAGATGAAGAAAAGAAAAAGTGAAAGGAAGGATGAAGAAAAGGAAAAGTGAAAGGAAAAAAGAAAAAAAAGAGAAAAGAAAGAAAGAAAGGGAGAAGAAAAAGAAAGAAAGGAAAAAAGAAAAGAGAAAGAAGAAGGAAAAGGAAAAAGAAAAAGAAAGAACGGAAGGTAGAAGAAAAAGAAAGGAAAGAAAATAGAAAAAGAAAGAAAAAAGAAAAGAAGAAGGGGAGGGAGATAAAGGATATCTATCAAGATGCATGATTGGGATCACTGCTGGGACAGGGCAAGATAGTGGTGCATTCCATTCCATGAAGAAACCCCGACATCTCGTCCCATGAGATTTAAAACATTGCTTCTAATCTAATTTAATAATATCAAATCAATTATGAGATTTAAAATATTACTTTTAATCTAATTTAATAATATCAAATCAATTTTGATAATGGATCCTTCCATTGTGAAGTTGGACAATAATTCAAGGTTGTGACAATGGCAACTTTCGTGACTACAATCAAGATTATGACAGTGGCAACTTTCATGCCTGGGTAGTCCCATCGAGACCCTTGGGCTATCCAACAACCTACGGACCTAGAACTTTCGGGGCGTTCAGTTGGCGAAGCCACCCAAGTGCTCGTATTGACACCTCGGCAGCACCAAGCTGCTTATAGGCCACCTTAGTCTCAGGCAGGCACCTTGTTCATTGTTTTGTTGAAGGTAATAAATTCTTTTAACTGATTCTCTCTTTAAGAATAAAGTATTGACTTCAGGAGAAAAAGAATTTGGGTCCATTTATAACACATTCCCTTACTGCTTCAATGTTTGATGTTTCTAAGAAGCTTTATATACTTTAAACCACTTAATAGAAAAATTATAAGCAAAACTAAAGTAACTAAATCAAGATTTCATTGTCACATAATTTAAATAATTTATAACCTTATTGTCTACAAATATAATTTTCTTTTCTTGCTTTTTATGAACTATATATGAATTATCAAAAATATAATTTTCTTAATTTATACTTTTTTTTTTAACTTAGTTGCATGCTTAGGCATATAGGCATTCCACCTAGACCTTTAAAGAGGTAAAAACCAAGGACCACCGAGTCAATTTCACATCTTTGCTACTGCTATATGTTTATCCATCATTCAGATATTCATCAAGCTAAATAAACTAAACCCAAGTAAAGAACTCCATAATGATGTCTTTGTTCATGCAAAATTAAAACTACGACTAGAAGCTTCAAGATGGTTAAAGGCTTGCACTCTTATCTCACTAGTGATGGAACCACATTGATGAGGCATTCAAGACGGATATATCCAGTTGCCTTATGCGGCAGGTACATAACCTTCCATGAAACCTTAAACCTATTGTATCAGTTGTCTTGAACTGCTACATCACATTGTTGCTAGTTTTCCTCATTCACTAGAAGCAATTTATGTAAATAGGTTAACATAATTATATTTAATATGACTATAAACTATGTTCCAAACAAGAGGTTCTCAATGTAAAAATCACAATGTTTTCGGTCCAATTTTATTAACGTTCCTTATATTGCAAACTTAGATAATCTCTTAGTTGTTCTAACATTCTATGATGGATGTTTCATATTACCACCAAGAAAAAAAATATGATTTCACAAACAGAAAGTTGCTATCCTTCTAATTCTTAAAGTAAACAAAATAACCCGGTTTCTATTTTTGCAAAAAATCTAAATGCATAATCATGTTCTTGTTCGTGACTAATTCAAGCTCAAACTAGAAGCCTCGAGGTGTTTAAAGGGTTTATGTTATTTTTGCATCATTAATGGAATGATCGGTCCTAACTGCATTTTGCCATATCAAATTTTTGCTTATTGCTTCATTTCTGTTATCCAGTCATGCAAATAAAGCAACACAATTATACATTCATTATTACATAAAAAAGTTAATCATCACTTATCTTCCATCAAGGTGGTTCACAAATCACGATATTTCCAATGCAGTTTAATGATATCCAACCAATTTTACCAGCGTGTCCTTCCGTTACAAACTGAGACAGCTTTTATGAGTTGTTTCCTCATTTTACAACGAACACTTTTAATTGCCAAAGAGAAAAATAATGATTCCAACCGACTGAAACTTATCATCTTTCTTTCTATATATCTTTCACATCACCAGAAGCAACAATTCTTCTGACAATAATCTAGCATAATCTAAGAAGATTGACAAAGAATTCATCAACAAACAAATCGAGTAGAAAGCAAGAACTTCAGACAAGAGCTAGGACAGAAGATTACAAAACCTATACAAACAATTAAAAAAAAAAAAAAAAGCCACTTCCCAGACCACAAAACCCTTCAACATCAACAAAAGAAATCGAACCGAAACATCAAGAAGCAGAAACCACGAACCGAACGAAGCAACCAAGATATCAAAACCAAAAGAAGCATCAGCTCAGCAGAAGTCCCCAAGAAGCAACATACCTAGATAGCCGCATCTCAAGAGGAGAAACTCCACCGCCCTGAGAGATATGACATCATCGTCCACGATCAGAACCCGCATTCCAAACGGAAACTGGGACTGGCCTCCGTTGGAAGAGTCAGCAACCATGGATCGTAACCAAGAATCGGATTGGGAGCGGAGAAATCCACGATCCGATGGAGACCCTGACGGTCGGGATTTCTTGGGTCGACGAGAGGAAGAGGGGAGGCTCTTTCGCTTTCCGTGGTTCTCCATTTGTAGACGGGGAGTCCGCGCACTGGAATGGAAGGCGGAAGCGACCAAGAGGAGTTCCCGTCAAAAAAAAAAAAAAAAAACAGGGTGAGAGGGGGAAGAGAACCGTGTATACAAAAGGGGTGATTGGGACGAGATTTGAAGGGACTACCGCGATGGACGACTGGGATTGGAGGTGCGCGAACCGAGCGAGCCGTTGTCGAGGACCCTGCGGGGGGATGGCCTGGTAGACACACGCGACAGCTTTGCCAAACAACAGCCGCGTTCGATTCCCTCTTCCAATTTAAGGTGAACGAGGGGCGGGGAGTGTATTCGTAGAAGGCGTGAGAGGATCCGCAGGGATATCTGGCATGCAGTAATGCCAAGGTAGGGACTTCGTTCAAAACTTTCTCACAAGCCGAGGACTTTAATGACATATTTCTTTTGAACGTCACAAATTCTAGGCTTTCCTTGTATAACCTGTGGTTATGATTGCGTGCAGAGAATCAAGCGAGCTTTTCTTTAACAAAAATTTATTGAAGAAATCCAGCGAGATTTTTTCACTTGCCAAGTGGCATCTTGCATGAGCCATTCGAAGAATAAAAAAATAAATTCCACGTAAGGATGGAGTGGTGTTCTTCAACATTCACTTAAAATAGTCATTTAAAACTATCAAAAAAAAAAAATCATTTAAAACTATCAAAACATTCATTCAAAACTATCACCAAAAAAACATTTATTTAAAACGGTAGGAAATGGAACATGAAAAATTCTTTGGCACCTATTAAGTGCAGTCCAATTGTATTTAAGCTTATTAATGTAGTTTAGCAATCCACTGTTGCACTAGCTTCCACATATGGCACCAAGACTTTTGGGTACATTTATCCTTACTCCATGTGGCATGAACTTTCATATCCACAAATATGGAGAGCGTCCATGGATAATCTGAAGCGTATTTAGTGATGATGTAATGCTAAGGGCTTTATTCAAAACTTTGCTATGGACGAGGGGCTGATTTGAAAAATATCTTTGGGATGCCAAAAAATATAGCATGAAATGCAATGTAAGTTATTTCCAACGTTATTGGTTGTCACCCCATTTACTGCTCAATTGGTATGTCCTATATGGCAATAGCTGGCATTGATGCAGCAAAAGAGAGGATGTGGGAGTCACGAGGGGAAGGACTGCCGATCACCATCCATTAAAGGCCATATTAACACCTAATTGAAAGCGAATGAAGGGAGTAGCGCTGATCTTTACCATTTACCTTTTGAGGTTGGAGGCTGCAATTATTTGTAGCAACATGCAAGTTAGATTTTGGTTATACAATAATAAGATAAATTACTGAGCTGATATACCGTACCAAAAATATTAATAGGACGATATATGCGGAGAAAGAACAGTAGATTGGTGCATGTATCTGGTTGATCCATAAGGGAAGTGTATTATATATTGAAGTATATAATTACTTTTTCTTTTTTCTTTTGGTACAACGTATATGTATTACTTTACTTGCCTAACTTTGTAGATAGAAAGGACAATTAAGAGTAGGATAAGAAATGGAGTCTATCCATAATGATTTTCATGGATGGATAGATCATGATCATTTGAGTTGTAATTAGTACTATAGGAGAAATAAATGTTATTATAAAGGAATCATTAATTTCACATTTAAGTTCTATAGTTTTCTATCTTGTTCTTTTTACCCTCAAATATAGAAGTATGCAACAAAAAAAAGAAAAAAAGAAAAAAGCTAAACCACAAACCCAACCCCAAATGAATCTCTTTGGGATTTTTTTTTAAAAAAATTATTTTTGGTTTCGATTTAAAAAATTCTTGAACTGAAAAAATTCAATTCAATTTCACTTTGAGATTAGATGACTGATTTGACCTGTATATATATATATATATATATATATATATATATATCAAACTAACTCAATCTAATCCAATTCAATTCATATGTATCTATATATAATTCTATTTTTTATTTTTTTTAATATTTGTATATATAGAATAGATTTTTTATGTTAAGACTTAATCCAGTCCATATAGTCTAGTCGATCAACCTTATATTTTTTATGTTTAGATTTAGCCCAATCCATTGAATATCAAACCAATAAACAGAATGAAACTAAACTAAATTTTTCAGATTGGTCTAAAATGATTTTTATAGATGATCTACTCGATTTCGGTTTTGAGTTTAGAAAATTAATTTAAATTGGTTCGATTTTGAATTAATTAGATCCAATCCAAGTTTTTCACATCCCTACTCAAAGATAGAGACTACTTTCCATTGAAAATAGCCATAACTTTCAACTTGCAACATCAAATAAATCCTCAGGATAATGCTCACTTTGAACTGTGGTCTGGGATCATCATCTCCTGCTAAAATGGGCAATCTTTCTCTAATATGCCAGTTACTGATACTGAAGATATTTTGATAATTCAACTACATTAGTATATCAATATTAAGATAGAATAATAGAAGTTACTTCAAATATATAAATGAAAGTCTCAAAAGATCCAGAGGCCCCCTTGCCAAATCTCTTAAACAAGCTATACACGAGAAGTTCACATGCAACTTTAAATCAATAAGCTAGCTTGGACTCAATTAACAAACACTCTAAAATTTAGTGGGCTTGGCTAACTCAAGCTTGACTAATTAACACCCTAATCAATGGTAGGTAATAAATGGTTGTACATTAGCTAATACAACAGGAATAATTGATGGTAATAAGACATGGTACTATCATGTGAGTAATTGATTTTTTTGTTTTTTTGGCATTTTTGACACGCGGACCCTCCTTTAATCTTTGTGTAATGATGCGGGGTTGTGGACCAGCTTCTTAATTTTCGGTACCTCCGCTATCTCTCGTCATATCAGACTGTATGCATTTAGAAGGACTGAGAATTTAAAAAAAAAAAATTATAGTCAGTGGATCGTGCGTTAGAACGTTGGCCGATATGGATGTTTTGTAAAGCCTGGTCCACATGGGGACCCGTCATTAAATACCCCCAGAGAGGGGGAAAGAGAGAGAGGAAAGAGATATCTCGGTCCCAATGATACACCACCCAAAGCATGAGTATAGAAAAGCTTGTTACCGAGTAGAAGATCATGACCATTGGCCCAAGTACTTGTTGGTAGGAAGTAAATGTACATGTTCACGAAGATGCTCGTTTAGAGATGGCAATGAATCGTATATGAAACGAATCAATCGATATCCATATCTATCCCATAAATAAAAATTTTATACCCATCTCCATCCCATAGCCATCTCAGGTTGGATCAAATTGGGCTCCAAAGATGGATCAGATTGAATCGGATCAGCTATATCTGAATCGATCTCTCCTTCTCCATTTTTCATTTTCACCATCGCCCCATCACCACCTACAGTCCTATCCAGCCATCTCCAAACTTTACAAAATAGCATGGTTCCATCAAGATTAAGCTCTCAAAACCTCAAGGGACCAACTTACGCTGCCACAACTCACATAAATCCTATATGCTCTAGAAAAAACCCCAATCAGAACCTAAAAAACCCCCTTCGATCTCTCTCAAGTGCTCTCCCTCCCCATAGACCTCCAAAAAAGAGAATGAAATGAAAACAAAAATAAGCAAAAAAAGAAAAAAAAATCAATCTATGCCGAAAAAGGTCTTACCTTTTTTTTTCAATCTTTTTTTTGTTTTGGTTGATTTTTTCCTATATTTTTTGCCAATGCTTTCTCTGTTTTTTCGGTCCTCAGGAGTCTCAATCGGATGGGAGGCTTGGAGCAGTCAAAAATGGAAACTTAGATGATGGCTAGAATTTTGTCAGAATCTGATTGAGGAGAGTGGAGATCCATCAGCTATTGAATCATCGTAGTGCTGCTTGAGTGTTCGGGCGGTCAAGTCACTAAGTGGGGGTGGGAGGGGCGTGTTTTGATGTAAACAAGAGAGAAGGGGTGGGGGGCAGTAGGGACCTATCGGTCGCTTGGGTGTCGGGGTGCACGGGTTATCAGGTGAGGATAGGGGTGGATGGGTGGATTTTAATGCAAATGAGAGAGAGAAAAAGAGAGAGATAAAGAGAGAGAGAGGGGTGGGGGAGAGTGGGGATCCGTCGGCCGTCAGGCTATTATAGGCCGCTTGGGTGTCGAGGTAGCTAGCTCGCTAGGTGGGTTGGAGGGTGGGTTTTAATGTAAACGAGAGAAGGGGATGGGTCAGGGGCAAATTTTGATATAAAGAACAGAGAAATTGATTTAAATTTATTTAAGTAAAAAATATTGTCAGGGCGGGCTTGGGATGGGGTATACCATTATCCAGATCCTACTCAAATCTGCTTCAGATATTTTTTTAAAATCTATATCCATCCCATCTCTTAATCGGATCAGATAAAATCTGTCCTATTCGGATCGGATAGTCATCAAATCAAAAAAAATTGCCCCCTCTTTGTACACAAAAGTTTAAACTAAAAGGTCGATTTATTCAAATAAACAAGGGTAGTGACAGATAACAATCATCATTTTTTATTCTTGCAAGGCAAAAAAATATTATCAATTCTTTATATCACGTTTTAACAGGATAATGGATATAAGTATTATAAAGGCCGCTCTTTTGGACATGGATAAACAATCAAAGGGGACTGTTGCAGTCGATCTCCGGCGAGATGGTCGACGGTGAGCTAAGTTATAGGACTTGAATACTGGACGACAAAGAACCTGCAAAATGAAGGCCTTTTGCCGGAAGTTGTTCGGTGAGAAATCCTCTGATGTTTAAGTCAGTCGGAGAAAAAGAACAGTAGAAAGCTAAAAGCGAGAGCCAAATGCTTCTGATTAGTAAAACTTACCAGATCCCCCTTTGCCTACCATTATTTATAGGGTGGAGAATACCACTGTAATATAACTCTAGTCCATGAATATTCAGGACATGGGAGTTATAGCATTTACTGAATGGTTATCTCACTAACCACCATCAAGGTCGAATAATGGATAGTTCGTGGGCGACTATTGCATCCTAGGATCGCGTGTAGTTAATGCTCATGTTGGATAACTATCATTTAATCCTCAAATTTATGGAATTAAGATAGTCAGTAGAACACCGAGGAAGTCGTCAGTCAGGTGTCGACTACATATCAAACATCGCAAGTTAGACATTGATTGTCTGTCGAACCAAATTGGTCAAATACCGACTAGATCATATTTCATCATATAAGTCAGCTCGATCCGTAGCATAATACACTTAGTCGGTGTGGAGATGAAGAAAAGAGATAGTCGTCGTGTACTTGATCGGTAGGAAGAAGAGGATGAGGGATAGTCGACTAAACGATAAGGATCTATCCCAATAAGGACTAAAAAGTAATGGATAGCGTTCTTTAAGCAAAAAAATTAAAGAATATTTATCAAAAAAAAAAAAAATGGAGAATGATCGTACATGCGAATAATGGATATTAGGTCTGCGTCTTAGAGTGGTCCAAATAGGAGGCAAGAGGATGGAGGTGGGAAGATCTCAAACGTTCCAGGCAGGATGAGAAGGGAGTGGCCCAGATGTATGCTTTAGAGAGAAGTTTCCGGATCGAGAAGAAGAAAAGGGTTGACCTGAGGTAAGAAGCGGCAAGGACAATAAATTAAATAGTACACTTTAATTTGTCTTCTTTTAGTTGTCACGCGCCCGTGGCCTAATGGATAAGGCGTCTGACTTCTAATCAGGCGATTGTGGGTTCGAGTCCCACCGGGCGTGATTTTTTTAATAACTCTATTTTCTATTCCCAATTCACATGATTTTTTTAATAACTCTATTTTCTATTCCCAATTCACAGATTTTTTTTACCTTATGGCCCACCCTAAGATTCATCTTTCCTTTCACTCTCTATTTTGCTTCCTAAGATTCATCTTTCCTTCACTCTCTATTTTGCTTTTAAAAAAAAATGCTTTTGCGTCATATCAATCCAAAGAGATGCTATGGGTCCAAGTCGGGATTTTAATAAATCCAGACATGGAGGTTCATCTTTCCTTCACTCTCTATTTTGCTTTTAAAAAAAAATGCTTTTGCGTCAGATGCTATGGGCTCAGGTCGGGATTTTAATAAATCCAGACATGGACACGTTGGCGTTTTGAGTCTAAATTTTGTCAGATACTGGGCCCTTTTTAAGATTCGATCAAGCCCAAGATAAGTACTAAAAATATTCGGGTCTTTGGATCAGGTTTGAATATATTAAAACTTATATTATTCACTTTTCTGGACTTAAAGAAAATTCTGAATTCATACTTTTCTTTTGTTTTTTTCAAAAGAAAACTTTGCATGCATACCGTGTCTCTGTTCTGTTAAAAAAAAAAAAAAGTCATCACATTTTTTTTTTGTCTTTTTTAAAGTGAATTTCTAATGCATACGCTTTCACTCAACGATAGGGTTGATCTTTGATTCATTCTTCTTTTTTCTTAAAAAATGCTTTCACATCGTATCAATATAAGGGGATGCTATTGGCTTGGGTCGGATTTTAAGTCCAGACATAGACTCGTAACGGTTGTGAGTCTAAATTTTGTTACATAACTGCCCATTTATGGATCGAGTAAAAATATACCCAGTCTTCATGTTCATACATGTTAAAACCCATATAATTCCTTTTCTCTGAATCTTTTTTCCTTCAAGAATTTTTTTTTTGATAATATCCTTAAAGAAAATTGTGAATTCACACTTTTTTACCTTTTCTCAAAAGAAATTGTGAGTGCATATTATGTTGCCCGACCTGGGGTTTAGTCTTTTCTTCTCTCTGTCAAAAAAAAAAGAAAAAAAAAAAAAAAGAAACACTGAAGGCTCTCACCTCATATCAATCTGAGTGGATGCTACTGGCTTAGATCTGAATTTCAATAAATCAAAGCAAACTTATTGAAGATTTGAGCCTAACTTTTTTTTGTATACTAGTCCGTCCAAGGATCAAGTCAGGTTTGAGTCACGTAGCCTGTGATCATAGGAAAATTATACTCTATACTAGATGCACCACATCAACAGCGCACCACGCCGATCAGAGTTTTCGTTCTTGTGAATGCCTACCTTTTCTCAAAAGAAACTGTGAGTGCATGTTATGTTGCCTGACCTAAAGGTTAGTCTTTTCTTGTCTCTATCAAAAGAGAAAAAAAGGACTCTCACCTCATATCAATCTAAGTGGATGCTACTGGCTTAGATCTGAATTTCAATAAATCCAAGCAAACTTGTTGAAGATTTAAGTCTAATATCTTTGTATACTAGCTCATCCAAGGATCAAGTCAAGTTTGAGTCGCATAGTCCGTGATCATAGAGAAATTATACTCTATAATATGGATACCACATCAATAGTGCACCATGCCGATTTCAGAGTTTTCGTTCTTGTCAACACCATTCATCATACAACTCATCACGAATTGTTGCCCACCTCACCTTGTCTCCAATAGTTCCTATGGTCCACTATGGATATTGTATACTTTGTGTAGAGTATAATTTCTTGGGATCATATTCAAATATGTCAAAGCTCATATCATATCTTTTGTGCATTGTGTTCAGAATTGGTGTAAATTGAGTTAGGGTACTTATCATATACTAAAAACATATATTGAACAATTAATTAAGCTAAAATCATCCATGAGTTGAGAAATTTATCAACAAAATATTCAATTAAATATGCTAAAAATTAAAACATAAACAATAATTTCTTGATAGTTAACCATATTCTAACACTAAAAGTTGAAGTGATGCATTTAATTTAAACAAGTACAATTAGCAAGCACATTCTAACATGTTATTATTTTTATTTTTATTCTTCACCCTATTAAATTATAAAAAAGTTTATATATAATTACTTTAAATTATAAAAAATTTTAGTGACATCCCCTCAACTAAAGACACCCCCTCAATTTTAGAAATTTTCAAACCAACCATCTAAATTTTCAAATTATTCCAAAGTGATCCTTGAGCTCCCCACTAACCCACAACGTTAGCTTGCTATCATAAATAAACAAAATACCGTTGCTCTCATCAGACATCTACAAATGTCTTTTGATCGTTCAGATGAATAGAGGAGTTCGGAGTGCTTTGATGCATTAAATGATCCTTAACTATTGGAATATACTGGAAGTGCTTTGAGATCCATGCAAATGAATGAATGATATTTAGAGTGATTTGAGTTCTCTGAGATGGGTCATCCTTAAATGTTGGCCATATGCTAGGAATGCTTTAAGAACTATGCAAAACGATGAATGAACAAGTTTGGAGTGCTCTGAGATATGTGCAGTGGATGATCCTTAACTATGGGCCATATACTAAAGGTGCTATAAGATCTATCAAGTGGATGAATGGAGCAATTTAGAATGCTTTAAGATTTGTGTAGTGGATAATGAAGAGGTTCGGAGTGCTTTGAGTTCTGTGTCATGGGTGATCCTAACTATAGGCTATATACTAAGAATGCTTGGAGATCTATGCAAGTAGATGAATGAAGGGGTTCGAAGTACTTTGAGATATATGCCATGGGTGATTCTTAACTATGGGCCACATACTAAGGTACTTTTAGATCTATGTAGGTGGATGAATGAAGTGGTTTGGACTGCATTGAGTTCTATACAAGTAAGTGAATAGAGGGGCTAGAGTACTTTGAGATCTATATAGCAAGTGATCCTTAACTTTAGGTCATAAATTAAGAATGCTTTGAGATTAGATGAATGAATGAAGCAATTCAAACTGCTTTGAGATTTGTATGGTGGGTGATCCTCAACTATGAGCAACACACTAAAGGTGCTTTGAGATCTATGCAGGTAAATGAATGAAGTTCAAACTATTTTGAAATTTATGCAGTAATAATTCTTACTATAGGTCATATACTAAGGATTTTTTGAGATCTATGTAGATGGATAAATGAAGGGGTTCGGAGTGCTTTGAGTTCTATGCAATGGGTAACTATAAGCCATATGATAAGGATGGTTTGAGATCTATTTTGTACGAAAGATCCTTTGAAACATTGCCCATTCAATACCTATCAATTATATTTTTGTCCTACAACTATTTTGTGCTATCATGTGATGGTCACGGGCCACCACTTTATTAATGGAAATAAATGAAAAGGCTACTGCAGAATGATCTAGAAACTTGAAAGGTCCCTTTGAAACTTTTTAAAGGGGTGTCTCTAGGACATGTTCAGAGAGAGTGTCACTATTTTTTTCTTTAGATTATAAATGGTACTTAAATAAAATTAATAATACATATATATATATACACACACACACAAATCAAGTAATTAATTGGAATTGTACTGGTCAAATTTGGAAACCTCAAGTCTAGACCTAATAATTTTCAATGCTCTGACTTTAGACTCATACCGAACCCATTCATTGATGGATTGGTGCTAAGTTTGGATTAGGATTGGCTTGAGTCTAGGTTGAGTACCAAGTGTTGTAGGTTGGATTGATATGTTTGGCATTGCTATAGGTAGTACAAATTTTATCTATAATGAGCTATTGAATCTTTCTCTAGTGGAGTTTTTAAGAAGAAGCTATTTGTTGTTTGATAGCTACACTTTTAAAGTATAATGGAACTTTATCATTTATTTGGCAACTATACCAAGAAAACACTCTTAGTTTCACGAAATAACAATTAAAGACACTGCATATGCTTTAACTAGTCAATCTATACTATCAAAAACTCTTAATTTATAAATAATTTTTTATATATTTTAATCTTAATAATAAAATAAATAATAAATTTTTATATTTATTATAATTAGATGTAATATTTTTATACTAATATTATATTATAATATTATTGTTAGATGTATGTCCTAAAAGTCAATCTGGCTGACACATTATAATATTTTTAGGGTACAATTTTGTACTTAATATTTTGATTTGATCAATAAAAGGACAAGTTTCATTTTCATTCAAGAGTAATGTCCTTAAATCATCTACGAAATTAATACTTCGATATATATTCTCAAGATGTTGAGAATTAGAGGCATGTATAATTAATTTCTAAATACTCTCGATCATAGTATCATCATGAGGACGGTGATCAATCCGGATAGACCGACGTACAGATCGCTTTCTTCAGGATAGATAAATTTCTGGTCTACAGTATAGACATACTGAATGATGAGTGTGGATAGTTGTTAGAGAATAACTAATACTGAGCGTGACCATACGAGAGATCACTTAAATTTCTAATCAATCATCAGTGATTTTATCTTGATGCTGTGTTGTATGAGTGGTCCTTTGATCTGCGATGGTATGACTGCTCGTAGTGAGACTGCTAAAATTTGACTGACACATAAATATGATCTCATTGAGATCTTATAGTGGATGTTGGTGATAGTTGATCCATTGTAGAAGTAGGATGCACATCTAGATGAAATCTATCGATCTTGATAGAAAAGAGTAGTCCTATAAGATATGAGAGACTAAGTCTGAGAGTCTGTGGCCACAGTAATATGATTGATGAAATTTTTTTTTTATGAGGATCATAATTGGATTTGAACTAATCAAATCTATCATATGATTGATGATGAGGTTTGACGATTTATCTATGATTTGCTATCTAGTCGAAACTCACGATAGAGCGACTGAATTATATGTTAACTACATCTTGAGATTTTTTTTTGATTCTACTAGGTTACCACTACATACTGTTAGATATCACTAGTAGATTGTGAGAACTCACTAGAGTTGCTCAGGTTCGACAATCCTTGATGAGTTAGAATGAAATTGTTACGATCAATTAAAAAAAATTTCAATGATACTTTGATAGAAATCATTGTATATCTCACTACCAAATAGAATTAAACCTATGAGATCATATAACAAAGGGATTAGATCTGAAATAAGCAATTGAGCTTATGAAGTCTCAATTGGATTTAGAGAAATCCTATTGGATTCAGGATAACCTTGCTAGCATATGGTTGGATCCAATTTTTTCTTTGCATTTGAATTACTTATTTAATAAGATTAATTCAAATTTAATTATCTACTTATAACCTTAATAAATTAGATTCATTGGACTCTAATTGTTCAATGCCTAGGATTTTGAATCATATAGATTAAGGGATCAAATCCTTAATCAATTTTTTTGATTTATTTAAATGGGGCATCATTTGATTTGATCAAGTTGGGCATGCCCACTTAAAAGAAATTGTGTGGGACCATATTGGGACATCCCATAAGTGCCATGTGGTATATGCAAAAGTGGGTGCAAATGCTCTAATAGTTGGTGCCTAATGGATCTTCTAAAAGAGATCAAATAATTAAGAGAATAAGGATTCCTAATGCAAGTAGAACTTGTATTAAGAGACTATTTGATTTTGAATAGGATTCAAATCTTTTATCTATTTAAAGGAGCCTTCCCTAAGGTTCTTTAGATCTAATTTTCAGTAGCCCACACCTCCCATAAGAGCTCCCCACACCCCCTTTCTCTTCTCCCCTAAGGTTCCAACACCCAAAGGTGTTGGGCATCCAACATCTCCACACCCAAAAGGAGCTTGGGTGTCCTCTTGCTTACTGTTTTTCAGGCCTTGATTGCTTTATAATCAAGAAAAGAAGAGCAAAAAAAAAAGAAAAAAAAAATCAAAGAAAGGATCAAAGAGTTGATTGCAATGCAGACTTCGTTCAGATTCGTAGGGAGATTATTCTTAGAGAAGAAAGATCAATATCAAAGAGGGCTATTCCAGACTAATTCTGAGTGGATACCTGTAGAGATCGGATACTTGCACGACTAAGGAAGAACTTACTCTCTTTCAAATTCAGATTTGAAGAAAGAAATTATGAAATAGATATGTGATTTGATCACATATTCAATTTTAGCATAAAATTTAGTATGTGTTCAATTTCAGTATATGAAGTAGATCTTTGTGTTTTATGTTTTATACATGCATGATTAAGATTAAAATATATTTTAATCTTCTATTCTACTATGTTGTTTAGAAATTTTTTTTTAAAACATACATACATATCCCGACATAAAATTTTAATAGTGGTATCAGAGCCATGGATTTCATATACATGAAATTGACATACATATTTTGAAAAGAGTTTCAAAATCTAATTTTTCTTGATACATGAGATGTATAGATGATTACTTTGAATCTAAAATTTATTTTAGATTTAATTTTCAGTTCATATATTTGATATATGAAGACATGCATAAATCTGAAATTTATTCTAGATCGATTTCTAGTTCATGTATATATGATATGTAGATGTATGTACAAATCTAAAAATTAATTTGATATGATTTATGATTTATATATGAGATATATGATTACATATTAAGGTCTAAAAATAATTTTTAATATGATTCATAATTTGTATATAAAATATATGATATCATGTTATGAATTGAATTTTGTTTAGATCTAAATTTTACATATATATGTATATATGTGTGTGTGTGTGTGAGATATATGTTTGTATGTTAAATTTAAAAATTAATTTTATGATTTAAAACTTACCTTTCATACAAAAAAATTAGATCTGAAATTTAGTTTTAAAATCTAAAATTTATATTTATGCATGAGGATTTTGGTCATAAAAAAATCAAAAATTAGATCATGTAATTAGATTGCATCTAAGATTTTTGATTTGAACATAATGAGTCTAATTTGATTGAGTAATTGATCAATTTAAATCAAGTGTTGATTAGGATTAGATCAATTAAGTTATAAGATCATGCAATTATTGTTGATCAAATCGATTAGATCCCATATGTAGAATCACTTAACCTAAGAATCTAATTCGGCTCGATGACTTGAGCCTAATTCACTTAAGCTAACCTATTTGGATCAATTGACCTATTAGTGTCTAAGATAAATAATTGAAAGGTGGTTATCGCTAATCTGATGAATTTATTGATGTCTAAGGAAAGCAATAGGGGGACCTTCATCGATCTCCATTTATCTGATCAATTTAAAAGATTGAGTCTTGAATAAGATTACTTGACGGTTTGGTTTAGCCCTTACCAATTAGATCGATCATATGATGACTGATTAGATGAGATCTAAATCTAAATCTCTCTATAAATATTAAGTCTATAGGTCTTCTATCATTGTAGATGTACGAACGTGCTACTGATGTTGATTGTTCTCAACTGGTCACAATGGTTCAGTTACACTAGAAACACGCAACCACTCTATTAACAAAAAGTTGCACCAGGATAAGGATGGGGTTGGACCCAATAACTATTAGGTGAGGATCCTAATAATGGCCTTACATCTGTTTGTGAATGGTAGGTCGAGCTTAACTAAGAAATATAGTTAATAACTATTAGGTGAGCCCACATAACTTAGAGACCAAGTCGCTGCAACATGCTTAGAGAAATATCTGGGCAAAGAGTTATCCACACATCGATGTGCATATTATTAATAACTGTTAGGTAAGATATATGGCATCGGTGGGACCGTAGCACCTACTAGAAATTCAGTTGTTGCGTTATGATTTCTGTTTTCCATCCGGGAGAGTGGAGAGATCCAAAAAATTAATGAAAGTTATCGTTTGCTTTTTAAAATTTTTAGAAAAAATATAAATTTAAAATAAAAAAGTCTAATTTGAATCTTTACCCTCGTAGTTAAATAATGTCAGCTTCAAACCCTCTAGCCCGCATCCTCGAATCCAATCGTTTGATCGAAACAAACTATAAAGGCTGGCTAAGAAATCTCAGGATCGTCCCGACTTCTAAAAAACTAAGTCATGTACTCGATCAGAAACCCCTAGTATTACCAAACCATCCTACTATTGAGCAAAGAATAACTTATTAAAAGTGGATGGATGAAGACAGTCGGGTTAAGTGCTACACACTGGCATCCATATCAAAGAAGTTGCAAAGCCAGTATGAGCATATACCCACTGTCAGAGCTATGAACACTCACCTACAAGAGTTATATGATGAGCAAAGCCGTACAGTGCGCTTCGAAGTGTCTAAGAGACTCTTCAATTTGAAGATGCATGAAGGACAGTCTGTCCATGAGCACTGTATGATAGTGATCAAGGATATCAAGGAGTTTGAAAAGCTCAGACATAATATGCAAAAAAAATTACAGATGAATTTGATCCTTCAATATCTTACAAGTTTATATAGTTAATTTATTATAAATTTTTATATGAATAAATTTGATTGTACTATATCCGAATTGATCAACATGTTGGTCACTACTGAAGAAATCTTGAAGAATTCAAGGGGTACTATTCTCGCTGTGGAGCATATTTCTTCAAAGAGAAAGTTTTGTTGGAAGAAAAAAATTAAATCCATAAAAAAACAGAAAGAGAGCAAGCCAAAGAAGGACGTTCTAAAGAAGACTGAAGCAAAGAAAAAATATTTTCACTATGATGCTGAAGGCCACTAGCGGAGGAACTGTCCACTCTACTTGAAGAGCCTAAAGATCAAAAAGGATGATAAATCTTCAGAAGACATGCTCGTAATTGAATCTAACCTTATGATTTTTTCTATTTCTAGGTGGGTATTGGACTCTACTTCGAGTGCTCATATATGTACTTCAATATAAGGTCTAATAAAATTTAAGAGGTTGAGAGAAGGTGACATAATCCTTCGAGTCGGTAATAGAGCAAAAGTTGCTGCAGAAGCCATTGGTACTTATCCTCTTTGATTATCATCATGATTTAGATTAGATTTGAAAGACTGTTATTTTATTTCATAGTTAGTTGAAATTTGATTTTCATATCTGTGCTAGCACAGGATGATTTTAATTTTAATTTCAATAAAAACTTTTATTTTATTTATTCATGAAATAAATTAGTTGCATGTGGTCTTTTAATTGACAGTCTTTATCACTTGCATGTTGATGCGAATGTGAATTTAAATGAGCAAATAGTAAGTGCCGTAAGTCAAAAGAGATCCAGAGATAAAATTAATCAAAAATACTGAAAAGAGATGAGATCCTTAGCTCTTTTGATTCAGAGTTATATCCAGCTTGTGAATCTTATCTTCAAAAAAAAAATGATCAAGCTACCCTTTGTGGGACATGGAGAAAGGATCACTGAGTTACTTGCTCTGGTACACACCGACGTGTGTGGGCCATTTGATGTGCAGGCCATGGATGGTTATAGTTACTTCATTATCTTTACCGATGATCTGTCATAGTACGAAAATATGTATCTAATGAAACATAAATTTGAAGCCTTCAAAAAGTTTAAAGAATTTAAAAATAAAATAAAAAAATAAACAAACAAATCCATTAAGATTTTTTGATCTGATCGAGGAGGTGAATATCTTAATCGAAAATTTTTAAGATATCTTAAGGATAATGGCATAGTCTCTTAGTGAATTCTTTCTGGAACACCTCAGCTCAATGGGGTATTCGAAAGTAGGAATAGGATCCTATTAGATATGGTCAGGTCTATGATGAGCTTCACTAATTTATCCTTATATCTTTGGGGATGTCTTATTAACTGCAATTCATTTATTGAATAGAGTTTCATTAAAATCTGTTCCTACCATACTATATGAGATATGACACGATAAGAAGTCGAGTCTAGGTTATCTTAAGATTTGGAGATGTCCAATCTATGTCAAGATACAGATGGTCAATAAATTAGAGGATAGATCTGTAATAGCTTGTTTTATAGAGTATCCAAAAGAATCAATGGGATACTACTTCTACTTTCCATAAGATCATAATCTGATTGTGAGTCGGAACGTCATATTTCTAGAAAAACAGTTTATCCAGGATGATGGCAGTGGAAGGTTAGTTGAGCTTAAAGAGAAGATTTCTGAAGAGCAAAGAGCTATAAATCTTTAAGAATCTATTATTCATGAGCCAGTAGTTGATATTCCTCCACCATCTCATAGATCTAATAGGGTATCCCGACCTCTTGAAAGGTACATGGATATGCTTACGGAGGAAGTAAAGAAAATATTCTTTATGAGAGATAAGGGTCATAGTGATGATCCTAATACTTTTGACGAGGTGATGTCTGACATCAATTTCGAAAAATGGTTAGATGCAATGAAGTCAGAGATTGACTCGATGCACTCGAACCAAGTATGGATCTTAGTAGATCTATCCGAGGGTATAGTACCCATTAGGTGTAAATAAATCTATAAAAAAAAATATCGATGGTAAGGTAGAGACCTATAAAGCTAGACTATGGCAAAAGATTATAGTCAACGTGAGGGCATTGACTATCAGAAAATTTTTTTATCCATAGCCATGCTGAAATCCATCTGCACTCTACTTACTGTTGCAGCTTATCATGATTATGAAATCTGACAGATGGATGTAAAAACTACTTTCCTGAATGGATATCTTGAGAAAGATATCTATATGGAGCAGCCTTTGGATTTCATATCTAGTGATGGTGATCACAAAGTCTGCAAGCTGCAAAGGTCCATCTATATATTAAAGCAAGCTTTTCGAAGTTAAAATTTTTATTTTGATGATGCGATCAAATCGTTTGATTTCATCAAGAATGAAGAGAAATCTTGTGTGTACAAGAGAATCAGGGGGAGTGCAATAACATTCTTCATATTGTACGTGGATGATATTCTCCTCATTGAGAATGATATTCTCATGCTGACCTCGATCAAAAGATAACTGTCCAAAAAATTCTCCATGAAAGACTGATGTGTCTTAAATTTACCGTAAGCGTATGTGTGTAATGTAGCACGTTCGACGAGTATGGATCGATCCCACGAGGAATTGAGTTTTAAACTGTATTTAAATACTTGCTCAGGCAAGCTTTAAAGGAAAAGAAGAGAGATTGATTGTTGAATTACGAACGATCAAAACAGTAAACTAATCAATTATATATGTAAATTATCTCAAAGATCTAGGACTTTTAAATCTACTAGATCAATGAATTAGAGAGCCTTCGTATGATTTCTCTTATAATGTCCCTTGATTAAGGTGCAAAACATAAACAAGCATGAACCATGAAGAGATTTAACTCAACTATGATCCATCAAGTATTTTATTTTTATCCTAATTAAGAGACTCTTCCTTTCTTCTCTTCTCTTGTGTTGTCCAAGTATAGGCTATGGAGGAATTTTGACCCAACTATAATCCATCAAGATTTTCATAAGAAAAGAGAAGAAATAGTTTAAAAAATTGTGAGCCTTCTACCAATCATCCACTCTTGCACCGAATCAAGTATGGACTATGAAGGGATTCTGACCCAACGATAGCCCATCAAGTCTCTTGACGAGAGAGATGAAGGAAGAAAGACTCTAAAAATTAAAAGCTTGAAAAGAGAGATTCAATGTAGCAGGCTTCTATTCATGATCTAGCTTCATCGCAAATCTCAGAGGGATTGCTTAGCCAGATATAGTTGATTTGAAGCTAAAAAAATAAAATAAAGACTAATTCTACTTGCTGGAATTGAACTTGCAAAAATTAAAAATTACGAAATTAAAAGATGCAAAAATTTAAACTATCCTATTGCAGAAATTAAAATTACAGAAATTAAATAGAAAGAGAATAACTAATTTATTGTTGAATAAAAATTATGATACAAAAATTTTTAATTTCTAAGCCATTAACAAAGCTTGGAGTTTGAACAAAAAATAAAATAAATTTTTTACAGAATCAAACTTCTTTCCCTCTCTTGGCTTGGGACCAACCTCTTCCTGGCTGACTCTCTTTCGTTGACTGACTCTCCTTCTCGTGTGTTGGAAGGATGGAAGAAAGTAAAAACAAAGTGGCTAAAAAATTTTAAAAATAGGTATGTCTGTCTATCACACAGATCTCCAACAAAAATTATGAAGTGAAGAGAGAGCTTTCAATAAGGAGGTGTAGAAGCCTTCTTATAAATGTTAGGGAGAAGAGGATTTCATATTTTTTTGATATGAAACTAAAAAATAGATGATTAATTTTTTTTTTAATTTTAATACCCAACATCTTAGCCATGAATCTATTTTCGCGTTCCAAGCTTTTCACTACATCAATCCATGCACGTCCTCATCTTTATCGCATCTGGTCCCTCTGCGCATGAACCCGTGTCAATTGCACACGCTAAGAAGCCCGTGAACATCCCTGCCTTATCCACTTCGGCTCGCTCACAGGCCCCTGTTTATTTTTGTTAGCAAAACCTCCATGCCATGGGAATTTAAATACCAAAGCCACACCCATTCCATCCTCTTTAAATATTTAAAAGCACATGGCCTTACTTCCATTTCTCCCCGGGCCACGTGAAATATTACTGTAGTATTTCACGTAGCTGACCAACCTTTTTATAGACCAAATGGTCCACGATGGACCATCAACTTACAGATCGGACCGGATTAACTTTCAACTTCAAATTTAAATTCATTTTAATTCCATCTTTTGTTCCGTTTGATCCCTTTAAACCTGCAGATCGAACTTTTCATATTGGTGCAGCTCTTTTTTTTAAAATATATAAAAAAATATTAAGTTTAAAAAAATAAAAATAATTTGATCCATAAATTAATATTTCTATTGATAAATTTATATACTTATCACACCCCTAACTTATTTATTGCCAGTCCCTTAGCAATACAATATATATATATATTAAGATTTTTAATAATATTTTATTAATATCACCCTTTACAAAATAGTTTTAGGATTGAAAGTCAAAGAAGCAAGTATCACTAATTAAATATTGAGCTTTAGAAATAAATTTCATAGCTAATACAATTAGAAACTTCTTTAAAATACATCTAAAGATCTACAATATTTGTGTTTATGATGACCGACTTAGCATTTGAGTGTTGGCTTATAAAAGACAAATATATCTTCTTTTATCATCTTAATTTAGTTAATTTTTATACATCCCCGAATAAAGTTCATGAACTTAAGGTAGCTTTCACACTGCCTTATTTTTCTCTTCTTCTTTTTTTTTTTAGTGTTGAGCATCCTGATCTTCCTTTCACCATTTGACGTGAACTTTCACACTTGATTTAGGTACAGAAATTCGGTTACTAAGCTTAGGACAATCCACATATATTCTATATTTTACACTTTTATTTTAGATAGATAGCTCTTTCCTCAAATTAAAATTTTTAATTGAAATGTATATCAATCATCAATTTTAAGTGATAATTGAGTCCTTAGTTGGCCTCTCAATCAGCACCTATTTTGTCTTGTCAGTGTGTATGTGCAATTAAAAATGCTAATAGCCTTCAGGTAATCTAAGTAAGTTTTTAAAAGTCTGTTCACTAATTTACTTCTTAACTCACTACAGTCATTAGCAAATACTTTTTAATTCTTATTATTCTTTTCCTAGTCTTTTTTGCTTTAAATTCTGTCGATTCAAATTTTTTTTAAAAAATAATTTTTTTTAAAAATATATTTTATTCAATTATTTATTTATTTATTTTATCCTCCAACTTAAAGAAAATGTAATGCGAAGAAAAAGAAAGATGTCACCTAATGAATATGTGTTCTTTGTTGAAGGTGATCTAGTGTGATGTCGGCATAAGGATCTGAAGTCCGAAGACGGATATCTCTATTTATTCAATAGAAAAGATATTAGTTTAAAGAAATTAGGTTATCTTCCAAAAGTGCTAAGTTTAATGTCTTCAGCCAACAAAATATTTCAAGCAATTTAGTCGTGATAAGTTGGCTCATAGAGAACCATGGCTTGGTCATTAGATTCTTTGGGTAGTTCCAAGAACGATTTTAATCTTTGACCATTAACTTTAAACACAGCAAGATTACTTGGATTTTTAATTTTTACAGCTTCATGTAGGAAGACTTCTTTAACTAAGAATGGTCCTGTCCATCTAGACCTAAGCTTTTTAAAAAATAGGTGTAATCTAGAATTATATAAAAGAACTTTTTATCCAGGAGTAAAAGATTTTCTCATAATTGCCTGATCATGGATTACTTTGGTTCATTCTTTGTACACCCTAGAATTCTCATAAGCCTCATTTCTTAGTTCTTCTAATTCATTAATTTGAAGCTTCTTATAATTTTTGGCTACGTTCAAGTCCATATTTAAATTTTTAATGGCCCACATGGCTTTATGCTCCAGCTCAACAAGCAAGTAACAAGATTTTTCAAATACAATCCTATAGGAAGATATTCCTAGGTTGGTCTTGAAAGCGGTTCGGTATGCCCATAGTGCATCAACAAATTTTAAAGACGAATCTTTTCTATTAGCATTAACAGTTTTCTCCGAGATTTATTTGATCTATTTGTTAGACACTTCTACTTATCTACTAGTCTGAGGGTGATAAGGTGCGGTCAACTTGTGGATGGTATTATATTTTTTCATTAATGTGGCAAAGGGTCGGTTGTAAAAGTGTGTTCTCCAATCACTAATGATTACTCTAGGAGTGTCGAAATGGGAGAGAATATTTTTTTTTAGAAATTTTATGACCACTTTGCTATCAGTAGATCTACAGAGAATAGCTTCTACCTACTTTGAGACATAGTCGATAGCTACTAAAATATATTTATTTTCAAATAAGTTTGAAAATAGATCCATGAAATCGATCCTCCATACGTCAAAAATTTCAACCATCAAGATTGGGTTGAGAGGCATCATGTTTCTCTTGGTAATTCGTCCTATTTGTTGGCATCGAGCATAACTTCTACAGTATTCATATGCATCCTTAAATAAATTGGGTCAACAAAATCCACATTGGAGGACTTTGGTAGCTATTTTTTTGGACGCAAAGTGACCACCACATGCTTGGTCATGACAGAAAAATAAAATGCTTCTAACCTCATTATCCAGGACACACCTTCTAATGATTTGATCAGGACACTACTTCAAAAGATATGGATCATCTCAAATGAAATACTTCACTTGGATAAAGAATTTATGTCGGTCTTGAGTGGTCCAGTGAAAAGAAACTTTACCAATGGCTAAATAGTTGACAATATCGGCATACCATGGTTCAGTGGACACAGACATGAGCTGCTCATCAGGAAAAAGTTTATTGATGGGTGGTTCACTAGATGATGCGACTATAATTCGGGATAAGTGATCAGCTACTGCATTCTCTGTTCCTTTTTTATCCTTGATTTTTATATCAAATTTTTCAAGGAGTAAAATCCATCGTATCAATCGCACCTTAGCGTCTTTCTTTGCTAAGAGATGTCTAATGGCTAAGTGGTCAGTATAGACAATGGTGTGTGACCCAATCAAATAGGACCTAAATTTTTCTACGGCAAAGACAACGGTAAGGAACTCCTTTTCGATGGTAGTATAATTAAGCTACGCATCATTTAAGGTTTTGTTTGCATAGTAAATAACTCTAGGTAGCTTATTAATTCTTTGACCTAAAACTGCACCCACAGCATGATCGGACGCATCACACATAAGTTCAAAAGGTTCAGACCAGATAAGAGGGTGAATGATGGGAGCTGAAATGAGTGTTTTTTTAAAAAATTCAAAAGACTCTAGACACTCAGGAGTGAATTCAAACTTTATTTCTTTTGCTAACAAATTTATTAATGGGTGAGCTATTTTACTGAAATTGGCAATGAATCTTCTATAGAATCTAGCGTGTCCTAAAAATGAATGAATTTCTTTGACAGTCTTGGGTGGTGGAAGACTTGCAATCAAATCTACTTTGGCTTTGTCCACTTCAATTCTTTTTTTCAAAACTACATAGCCAAGAACTATCCCTTCTCTAACCATGAATTGGCATTTTTTTCAGTTAAGAACTAAGTGCTTCTCCTTACATCTTTCTAAGACTAATCTCAGATGATCTAAGCATTCGGAGAAGGTAGGATCAAAGACAGAAAAATCATCCATAAAAATTTTCAGAAATCATTCAACCATATCTGAAAAAATACTGATCATACATCTTTGGAAGGTTGCTGGTGCATTACATAATCTAAAGGGCATACGTCTATAAGCGAAGGTTCCAAATGGATAAGTGAATGTAGTCTTTTTCTGATCTTTGGGGGCTATAGGGATTTGATTATAGTCGGAGTATCCATCAAGAAAATAGTAAAACTCTTGTCCGACTAATTTTTCTAACATTTGATCAATAAATGATAATGAAAAGTGATCTTTTTTTGTCGCAGTATTCAATTTTCTATAGTTTATACAGACCCTCCATCCCATTTGGGTCCTAGTTGGGATAAGTTCATTTACTTCATTCTGGACCACTATTACCTTAGACTTTTTAGGTACCACTTGTACAGAGCTTACCCATGAGCTATCAGAGATGGGATAGATGATTTCATTATCAAATAACTTTAGAATTTTTTTTTGACTACATCCTTCATAGCTGGGTTAAGTCTTCTCTGAGCATCTCTAGTTGGTTTGGCCTCTTTCTTTAGGTGTATCCTATATTGAACTATGGAAGGGCTTATTCCCTTAATATCAACTATGGTCTAGCCTATTGCTTCATGATTTTTTTTTAGAATTGCTAACAACTCCTCCTCTTGTTTAAGATTTAGGTCAGATGCGATAATTACAGGTAAAGTTTTTTCTGGACCTAAATATGCATACTTAAGATGCTCGAGGAGGGATTTCAATTCTAATTTGGGTGCCTCCTCTATTGATGGTTTGGATGATGGTTTAACCATTTTCATGATTGGTTCAATGGGAGGCTCTTGTCTCTGACTATTCCTATTATCTATAAGAATTTTTTTGATTTCTTCAGATTCATTGATTGGCCAGAAACTAGACTCGAAATTGACTTCTTCATCGCTAATGTCAATGGGTTCATAAATTTTCTCTTGAATTATATTTACATCAGCATGCTGGATGGATTCCTGTTCAAAATTGAATATATTCAGTTCAATAGTCATATTTCCAAAAGATAGCTTCATAAGTCCATTTTGACAGTTGATTTCAATATTCGCAGTAGCTAAGAATGATCTTCCTAAAATGACAGAGATATGATCTTTGGGATTTGCAACTGATTCGATCTCTAAAATGATAAAGTCTATAGGAAAGATAAAATTACAAATCTTGATTAAAACATCCTCTACCATTCTTTTAGGGATCCTCAAAGATCTATCTGCTAATTGTAATGTGATCATTGTCAGTAGAAGTTCTCATAATCCTAGTTGCTTATAAACTGAAAATAGAAGAATATTTACACTAGCTCCTAAATCTAGCAAGGCCTTCTCAATATGGGTCTCTTCAATATCACATGAAATTATTGAAGATCTTGGATCCTTATATTTTATTGACACATGATTAGATAAGTATGAGCTCACACTTGCTGCTAAAAATGCTCTCTTGGATATATTGGTGGTTCTTTTCTTGATACAAAGGTCTTTTAAAAATTTAGCATAGGTCAGAATTTGTTTAATCATGTCTAAAAGAGGAATATTTACTTGGACTTGCTTAAACACCTCTAAAATTTTATCCAAATATTTTGATTTTTTATTGGACCTTAGTCGATTTGGAAAAGGAGCTCTAGGGATTGTGGGTTTTGGGCTTGATGTACTATCAATTTCAGGACTATCAATTTCAGGAGCTTGAGTTTGTAAGATAGGTTATTCATAAAGTGACTCAACAAATGAGTTCTCTTTATCATCAGAGGTACCTACCTTATTGTCCACTTATTTTTTAGATCTTAAGGTGTGAATATCATTCACATGATTAACTTGGTTTCCTTGTTGGGGTCGTGGACCATTTTGGTTTCTTGGATTAGGTTCAGGTTGGCTAGGTAGCTTACTTCGTTCTTGCTAACTCATAGCAGAGGCTAGCTGACCCACTTGTATTTTCAAACAGACAATGGCTTGGGTGTTAGTGTTTATGAGTTGATCCGTGATTTGCATGAAATTGCTCAGTATGGCATTGGTGTCAGCACTAAATTTGGCCAGGACTTCTAAGCTTTTCTCTAGATAACTAAATTTTTTTTCATTATTATTAAAGCCGGTGGGTTGTTCATCGCAGGGTTAGGCCTTGGATTTTGTTAATTGAAACTAGGACCACCTATATTTTGATTTTGTGACCATGAAAAGTTTGGATGATTCCTCCATCCTGGGTTATATGTGGATGCATAGGGATTATTCACTGATCTCTGATATGTGGTGTTTATCTGAGCACATCCATTCTCTATTGGGTTCATCAGGAAGGGGCATTCTTTAAGGACATGGTTGATTGCACTACATGCATTGCATATGGATGCAGAAACTTGGTTCACACTGACGGATCTCTGTAGTTCTAAGACCTCTAACCTACGTGTTAACATTGCAATTTTAACCTCTGCAGCTAGAAAAATTTGAATTTGGTGCATTCCTCCTCTTAACGGTGTTGGTTTCTCAGGTTTCCTAGTTGTTTCTCATTGTAAATTTTTCTCAACTAGGTCTTCTAGAAATTACCAGGCTTCAGTGGGTTCTTTGTATATGAATTGACCCTGGCACATGAACTCTAGCATGGTTCTAGAATTTGAATCTAGTCTTTCATAAATTATCTGGTATAGCTTTCAGATTTTTATTCCATGGTGTAGGCATTGGGTCAAGAGGTTCTTAAAGCGATCGAAGTATTTTTAGAATGATTCTCTAGCTAGTTGATAAAATTGGTTTATCTCATTTATAATCCTAGCTATTTTGTGATGGAGAAAGAACTTCTTTAGGAACACTCTTACAAAATCCTCCCAGATTGTGATAGATTGGTTTGGAAGACTATAGAGCCACTTTTTAATATTATCCTTAAGGGCAAAATTGATCAGACTTAGCTTAACCTCGTCCTCTGACAGTTGTTGTAGCTTCATGGTTGCACAAACCTCTTCAAACTCTCTAATGAATATGTATGCATCCTCTATTCCCGTAAATTTTGGAAGCATGTTGATAATTTGAGGTTTAATTTCAAAGTTGTTTGTAGTGAGTTGGGGCAACCTGATGTAAGAAGGTTGGGTGGAACCAATCGGATAACATAAATCCTTAAGGGTTTGGGGTTGATTGGGTTCTCCCATTATAAAAGTTGTTAGGTTTGAAACAGGAATCCAATTAATTCTAACTAATCGATCTGATATCTTTTTCCACGAAGCAAGTGAAGAAAGTACTTTTTCTTTTATTTTTTTATTTTAATTTTTTTTCAATCAAATTTTCAATCAAAAGAAGAGAAAATAAAAAAGAGGAGTCCTGACTAAAGTTTTTCTAATTCTAGATAGCTCCTAACTGCCAAATTTATCTTCGAGCACTTCAAGTTCGAAATCGGCTAACTGAATCATCAGATAAGTGTAAGATTGGTGGAAAGTTCTCTGTGCTTTCGCAACGGATCTAATTAGATAACCATCTTTCTTCAAAACGTAGTTTTTGAACCACTTTCCTAGACACTGATAAGCTAATCTACTTGAATCCGATCTAATTCTTGGGTTTTCTTGTCCTAATAAGCTCGAATGTCCCCAAGACTGGCGTTTAATTAATTTTATTTAAGGATTAGGTTATGTAGATGCAAGAAGGTGATTTGTGGGCTAAGAAAGAGTGATCAAATCTCCATCTTATCTGATTAATGGGTGATGCCCTTAAAGAAAATATAATGCAAAGAAAGTAAGATGACCAAATAAAGTGAAAGATTTTTAAAGTTTAGTTATTTTTTTATATTAATTAAATCTTATGCAATTAGTATTTTTTTATGTTAATCTAATTACAAAAATTAAAGTAAATATTGAGTTTTGGATTAGTGAGTTATGAAAAAAATAAAAAAATTAAATTAAAAAAATTAAATTAGCTAATAATAAAAGAAAACTTATGTAATCTAAATAAAATATGAGAATTCTAATCTATAGTAAAAATAAGAAATTAACTAAGCAAATAAAGTAGCAATTAAAAGAAAAATCTAAGAATTAAAGGTAATATTTTTTTTTATGTAAATCAAAATCTATCTTAGGACAATCATACAACGTAACTTCCTGTTACGCCAGGGCAATCTTATGTCAGGGTAGATTTTGATTTGATTAAAATAACTAAAAGAAGATAGAAAAGAATTACTAAAACTAAAATTAAAAGAATGAAGAACAAAAATCTAAAATATAATTTAAATACGTCAAATTCTCCGGCTGACTGCGCTAAAAACTTGATATGTCTTAAATTTACCGCAAGCACACAGTGTGCAATATAGCACGTTCGACGAGTATGGGTCGATCCCATGAGAAATTGGATTTTAAACTGTATTTACATGCTTGTTCAGGCGAGCTTTAAAGAAAAAGAAGAGAGATTGATTATTGAATTACGAACGATCAAAACAGTAAACTAATCAATTACATACGTAAATTATCTCAAAGATCTAGAACTTTTGAATCCACTAGATCAATGAATTAGAGAGCCTTCATATGATTTCTCTTATAATGTCCCTTGATTAAGGTGTAAAACATAAATAAGTATGGATCATGAAGAGATTTAACTCAACTATGACCTATCAAGCATTTTGTTTTTATCCTAATTAAGAGACTCTTCCTTTTTTCTCTTCTCTTGTGTTGTCCAAGTATAGGCTATGAAAGGATTCTGATCCAACTATGACCCATCAAGATTTTCATAAGAAAAGAGAAGAAATAGTTTAGAAAATTATGAGTCTTTACTAATCATCCACTCTTGCATCGAATCAAGTATGGACTATGATGGGATACTGACCCAACGATAGCCCATCAAGTCTCTTGGTGAGAGAGATGAAGGCAGAAGGACTCTAAAAATTAAAAGCTTGAAAAGAGAGATTCAATGGAGCAGGTTTCTATTCATGATCTAGCTTTATCGCAAACCCCAGAGGGATTGCTTAGCCAGACATAGTTGATTTGAAGTCAAAAAAATAAAATAAAGACTAATTCTATTTGCTGGAATTGAACTTGCGAAAATTAAAAATTACGAAATTAAAAGATGCAAAAATTTAAACTATCCTATTACAGAAATTAAATAGAAAGTGAACAACTAATTTATTGCTAAATAAAAATTATGATACAAAAATTTTCAACTCCTAAGCCATTAACAAGACTTGAAGTTTGAACAGAAAATAAAATAAAATTTCTTACAGAATCAGACTTTTCTTCCTCTTTTGGCTTGGGACCAATCTTTCCCTGGCTGACTTTTCTTCTCGTGTGTTAGAAGGATGGAAGAAAGTGAGAACGAGATGGCTAAAAAATTTTAAAGATGGGTATGTCTGCCTGTCATACAGATTTCCTACAAAAATTATGGAGTGGAGAGAGAGCTTTCAATAAGAAGGTATAGAAGTCTTCTTATAGATGTTAGGGAGAAGAAGATTTTATATTTTTTTGATGTGGGACTAAAAAGTAGATGATTAAATTTTTTTTTTAAATTTTAATGCCCAACATCTTAGCCATGGATCTATTTTCGCGTTCCAAGCTTTTCACCGCATCAATCCATGCGCATCCTCATCTTTATCGCATCTGCTCCCTCCACGCATGAACCCGTGTCAATTGCACATGCTAAGAAGCCCGTGAACATCTCTGCCTTATCCACTTCGGCTCGCTCACAGGCCCTGTTTGTTTTTGTTAGAAAAACCTCCATGCCATGGGAATTTAAATACCAAAGCCACACCCATTCCATCCTCTTTAAATATTTAAAAGCACATGGCCTTACTTCCATTTCTCCCTGAGCCACGTGAAATATTACTGTAGCATTTCACGTGGCTCACCAACCTTTTTATGAACCAAATGGTCCATGATGGACCATCAACTTGCAGATGGGACCGAATTGACTTTTGGCTTCGAATTTAAATCCATCTTAACTCTACTTTTTGTTCCGTTTGATCTCTTTAAGCCTGCAAATCGGACTCTTCATATTGATGTAGCTCTTTTCTGCAAAATATATGAAGAAGAATCAATTTTAAAAAAATAAAAATAATTTGATCCATAAATTAATATTTTTATTGACAAATTTATACACTTATTAAAAATCTAAGAGAAGCATCCTATATTCTTGGAATAAAAGTCTATAGGGATAGATCTAAGAAGATGCTAGGTCTATCACAAAAATTGTACATAAAGAAAGTGCTGAAAAAATTCAACATGGAAAACTCTAAAAGAGAACTTTACCTCTTAGGCATGGTAATAGTTTTTTCAAGATGATGTGTCTGACTATATCTGAAGAAATTCTGTGCATGAGTAGGATTCTTTATGTCTCAATCATAGAGAGCCTTATATATACCATGCTGTATACTCGATCTGATATTGTCCTTGCTGTGAGTGTCACAAGCAGGTATCAGTCGAATCCAAATGAGGAGCACTGGATAGCTGTGAAGAACATCCTTAAGTACTTGACAAGAACTAAAGATTTGTTCTTGATCTTTGAAGGAGATTCTGATTTACAAATTGAGGGGTATATTGATTCAGACTTCAAATCTGATCATGATCATAGAAAGTCTACATCAGGATATGTGTTCACATGCAATGGTGGCACAGTCAACTAAAGGAGTTTCAAGCAACCCATCATAACGGATTCGATCATAGAAGCTGAATATGTCGCTACTTCGAATATTGCAAAACAAAGATTCTGATTCAAAAAGTTCATCGCGGAGCTTGAGGTTATGACATCAGATGTCATACCATTTTATTGTGACAATATTAATAGAGTCATAGCACTTGCTAAGGAGCCGAGGTCTCATCAGAAATCAAAGCACATCGAGTGGTAGTTTCATATCATATATGACTCTTCAAAAAGAAATATATTAAAATACGAAGAGTAGACTCCGCGAATAATGTGGTAGATCCGTTGATAAAGGAATTGAGCCAGCCAAAGATAGAAGTCTACCTTGAGAAGATGGGACTTAGATTAATGACCAATTGACTTTAGTCCAAGTGAAAGATTGTTAGATGTATATCCTAGAAGCTAATCTAACTGACACATTGTAATACTTCTGGGATATAATTTTATACTTAATATATTGATTTGATCAATAAAAAGATAAGTTTCATTTTCATTCAAGAGTAACGTGTCATTGAATCGTCTATGGAATTAATACTTCGATACATATTCTCAAAGTGTTGAGAATTAGAGGCATGTATAATTAATTCCTAAATACTCTCGATCATAATATCATCATGAAGATAGTGATCGATCTGGATAGACCAGCGCACAGATCGCTTCTTTCAGAATAAATGAGTCTCTAATCTATAGTGTAAAGACACTGAGCGATGAGTGTGAATAGTTGTTAGAGAACAACTAGTACTGAGCGTAATCATACGAGAGATCACTTGAATTTCTAATTAATCATCAGTGATTGTCTTGATGCCGTAGTTGTGTGAGTGATTTTTTGATCTGTGATGGTATGACTGCTCGCAGTGAGGCTGCTAGAGTTTGACTGATACATAAACATGACCTTATTAAGATCTTGTAGTGAATGTTGGCGACAGTTGGTCCACTGTAAGAGTAGGATATATATCTAGATGGAATCTATCGATCTTGATAAAGAAGAGTAATCTTATTAGATTTAAGAGGCTAAGTCTGAGAGTCTGTGGCCACAGCAGTATGATTGATAGAAAAAAAATTTTATAAGGATCACAATTGGACTTGAGCTGATCGAATCTATCATATAACTGATGATGAGGTTTGACGATTTATCTATGACCTATCATCTAGTCGAAACTCATGATAGAGGGACTAAATCACATGTTAACTACACGTTAAGATTTTTTTGGATTCTACTGGGTTGCCACTACATACTGTTAGGTATCACTGGTGGATTACGAGAGCTCATTAGGATTGTTCAAGATCGACAATCTTTGATGAGTTAGAATGAAATTATTTCGATCCATTAAAAAAAATTTCAATGATGTTTTGATAGAGATCATTTTATATCTCACTACTAGATAGAATTGAATCTATGGGTTCGTACAATAAAAGAATTAGATTTGGAATAAGCAATTGGACTTATAAAGTTTCAATTGGGTTTAGAGAAATCTTATTGGGTTCAGGATAACCTTGCTAGCATATGGTTGGACCCAATTTTCTCTTCGCACTTGAATTATTTATTTGATAAGATTAATTCAAGTTTAATTATCTGCTTATAACCTTAATGAATTAGATTCATTGGGCTCTAATTGTTGGGTATCTAGGGTTTTAGATTATATGGATTAAGGGATCAAATCCTTAATCAATTTTCTTGATTATTTGGATGGAGCGCCACTTGATTTGATCAAGTTGGATATGCCCACTTAAAAGAGGGTATGCGGGACCAGATTAGGGTGTCCCGTAAGTGCCATATGGCGTGTGTAAAAGTGGGTGTAAAGGCTCCAATAGTTGGCACCTAATGGATCTCCTAAAAGGGGTCAAATAACTAAAAGAATAAGAATTTCTAATGCAAGTAGGACTTATATTAAGGGGCTATTTGGTTTTGAATAAGATTCAAATCCTTTGCCTATTTAAAGGGTTATTTCCTAAGACTTTTTAGATCTGATTTTCAGCAGCCCACGCCTCCCATAAGAGCTCCCCATGCCTCCTTTCTCTTCTCCCTCTCTTCTCCCCTAAGGTTCCAATGCCCAAAGGTGTTGGGCATCCAACATCTCCATGCCCAAAAGGAGCTTGGGCATCCCCTTGGTTGCTGGTTTTCAGGTCTTGATTGCTTCATAATCAAAGGAAGAAGAGTAAGAGAAAAAGAGAAGAAAATATCAAAGAAAGGATCAAAGAGTTGATCGTGATCCAGGCTTCGTTCAGATTCACAGGGAGATTGTTCTAAGAGAAGAAAGATCAATATCAAAGAGGACTGTTCCAGACTGATTCTGAGTGGATACCCATAGAGATCAGGCACTTACGCGGTTAAGAAAGAACCTACTCTTTTTTAAATCTAAATTTGAAGAAAAAATTATGAAACAGATATGTGATTCAATCACATATTCAATTTCAGCATAAAATTCAGCATGTGTTCAATTTCAGCATATGAAATAGATCATTGTATTATATATTTTATGTATGCATGGTTAAGATTAAAGGATATTTTTATCTTCTATTCTGTAGTATTGTTTAGAAAAAAAAATTGAAATATACATGAATACCTCGACATGAAATTTCAACAATTATTATAGTATAGATTTATTATTATTATTAAGTTACAAAATTATCATGATTTTATATTATTATATAAATATAATAATTTTTATTAATAATTATGATAATAAAAAATATTTTAAACTTGTTTAAAAAAATTAATTGCTAGAACTCAAAGTCCGATATCTTGAATGACTTTTGCCCAAAAAATAGCTTCGAGACATATCTCAAGTAAAGCTTTTACTCACAAACTCTAAATTATAGCTTTCCTAGTAGACCTTTTAATATTTTTGGAGGAGCTTAAAAGTTGTTCCAAACTTTTTGCAAAATACCTCAAAATAACTCTAAAGGTCTTACTCTCCAAGGGGCACTTTTTAGCCCTCCAAAGCAAAATCAAATAGGATCTAAATAGTTGCACCATTTACCCAATGGTCTAACTAGCTCTTCAAATGTGCTCTTTAATGTTTATAAAAGCTAACATGGAGAAAGCTTACAACAAAGTGTATGGGAGATATCTTGAAGCTATCTTAAAACATTACAGTTTCCATGTGCATTATATTAGACAGATCTTGTGCTGCATTCAAAGCACCACTTTTTTTGTCATTATCGATGGAGCTCCATCAAGTTAGTTTTCTTCCTCTATGGGAGGATATCTGCTATCTCCATTCCTTTTTGTTCTTTGTTTTGACATGCTATCTAGATCCTTGAATGAGCTGGTTTATGCTGGATCTCTTTGCAGTTACCAACCAAGACGGCAAAATGGTCCTAGTATTTTGTTAGGATTTGATACCTCGAAATTCGATCTACATTGAGCCCACAACGGGATTCACGATGAAAAATGAAGTCCAACAAGATAAAGATAATCTCAAACAGAGCTCGGACGGAGGAGATACGCGTGTTTGAAGTCGGTACAAAATCCAAGACGGCGGAGGACCACTGGCGACGGGCCAGCGGAGCGACAGCGGTGCGCGGCCCAGGCGCAGCCAGCATGCAAGTTGGGTATGCACAGGATGCGGCCCAGCAGGCAGGCCCGGGCGCACGGGCGCATTGGCCGAACCAGGCCCGGGCATGCGAGGCGCAGCCCAGGCCTAGGCGCGTGCGCGGGGGTGCGGCCCAAGCCCAGTGCCCCACTATGAGGCCTGATTTCTCGATCCACCATGGATCGGGCAGTGCACAGCAGGCTCCATGGACCGGGTGGGCATTTTCCACACATTTCTCATGCGTAGTTCTCAGTCTCGATCCAATGGTTTGGGAGGTTTCTAGGCTTTGTTTGAGCTTGATTATGATTCCTAATCTTAATCTATGTCTTATTTAAGGCCTTTAAAAAGCCTAATCAGTGGAACAGGGGACGTGTGGTGGCTTGGTTTTCACGGGAGAGAACCCACGTGATGGACCTGTGGGTGCGGATGGCTTCGCACGAACCAGAGAAGAACCCATAAGGAAGAAAGAGAGACGTGTGATGCTATGAGAGAAGGAGCAGGACTTCTGGACAGTGGACAGCAGTCACTTTAAGAGTTCAGGGTATCTTCCTAGAGAGAGCTTTTATGAGAGAGAACCTCCTGTGAGGGAGAAATTGGGTGTACGAGGGTTGAGGGTGGATCTCCTCTTATAATATTTTTTTCTCATAGTAAAGTTTGCATGCCCCATGGAGGCGAGCTCTTTTTTTGGCTGATTCACATATTTTGATTATTTTCTGTTTTGTTTCTTCTTTCTTCCTCCTGCATCGCATGGTACTGAAAAAATCTTAGGAGGTGGTATCCTGGCCAGACAATCATCCAACAAGTGGTATCAGAGTGAGGTGGTACAAAGATGCAGATTGCAGCAGTGGTGAGCAAGACTGAAGATGGAGAAGACAGGATCAATCAAGATGGAGATCAACAAGTTTGATGGAAAGAGCAATTTCTCCTTATGGCAAGCAAGGGTGAAGGACATGCTCATCCAACAAGAGTTAATCGATACTCCCTTGTGCAAGGAGAAGCTGACCACCATGAAGGTGCGGGATTGGAAACGGCTACAGATACAGACGGTGAGTACCATCTGCATGTACCATCTGCATGTACCACCAGAGAAAAACCCATAAGGAAGAAAGAGAGACGTGTGATGCTATGAGAGGAGCAGGACTTCTAGACAGCGGACAGCAGTCACTTTAAGAGTTCAGGGTATCTTCCTGGAGAGAGCTTTTATGAGAGAGAACTTCCTGTGAGGGAGAAATTGGGTGTACGAGGGTTGAGGGTGGATCTCCTCTTATAATATTTTTTTCTCATAGTAAAGTTTGCATGCCCCATGGAGGCGAGCCATTTTTTTGGCTGATTCACGTATTTTGATTGTTTTCTGTTTTGTTTCTTCTTTCTTCCTCCTGCATTGCATGGTACTGAAAAATCTTAGGAGGTGGTATCCTGGTCAGACAATCATCCAACAAGTGGTATCAGAGTGAGGTGGTACAAAGATGCAGATTGCAGCAGTGGTGAGCAAGACTGAAGATGGAGAAGACAGGATCAATCAAGATGGAGATCAACAAGTTTGATGGAAAGAGTAATTTCTCCTTGTGGCAAGCAAGAGTGAAGGACATGCTCATCCAACAAGAGTTAATCGATACTCTCTTGTGCAAGGAGAAGCTGACCACCATGAAGGTGCGGGATTGGAAATGGCTACAGATACAGACGGTGAATACCATCTGCATGTACCTAGTGGATGAGGTGGTGATTCATGTACTTAGCGAGACTTTCTCGATGGTGCTGTGATCGAAGCTCGAGGAGTTATACATGGCGAAGTCTCTCACCAACACTCTTTTTCTCTGGAGATAGTTCTACCAGTTGTGGATGGCTGAGAGACAGAGCGTGCATGAGCATCTCAACCACTTTCAAAAGATCTTCATCGACCTCCTCAGCATTGGTGAGAATGTTGAGGAGAAGACCAGGGCACTGATTTTGCTAGCATCGCTTCTCCCTTCGTACGAGTCTTTGGTGACTGCTCTTCTAGTGGAGAAGAGCACCATCAAGATAGACGAGATCATCACAGCGATACTCCAAACAGAGGTTCTCAGGAGGGAGAATCTGGCTTCTAGCTCAGGTGATAATAGCTCAACTTTGGTAGTTTTTAGAGGAGCAGAAGATGGTAGACGAAACGACAGGAGATCGTGATGAGTATGGTCCAAGTTCAAGAGGGACTTGAGCAAAATCAGATGTTACCAGTATGAGGAGTTAGGGCATCTAGCCAAAGATTGCCCTCAACTCAAAATTGGACGATGGCTACTGTGGCGACGACCAGCAGTGATTCAGAAGGAGATGTCCTGGAGATATTTGATGAGGTATCTACTTCTTTCTAGCAGTGGATATTAGATTCTGCATGTACCCATCATGTATATTGTAGAGAGAAGCAATTTGACTCTCTAAAGAATAGTGAGGGCATTGTTAATCTGTCAGATGGATCATGCTGTACGATTAGAGGCATCGGAATGGTCAGCTGGAGGACACATGATGGTGCAGTGAGGATATTAGGGGAGGTTCGATGCATATCTGATTTCAGATGAAATCTTATCTCACTGAATAGATTGGATTCGAGAGGCTATAGGACGATAGCTAGTGGAGAAATTCTAAAGGTGTTACACGGCGATAGGATTGTTCAGGAGGAAAAGAAGGGGAGGAGAGGACATTATTACCTGACGAAGAGCCCAATGCGAGGTGGAGCTTCAGGAGCCAGGTGGAGCCCAAAGTGAGGTGGAGCTCTAGGCAGAGGTGGATCGGACATGAGACAGGAGACTTGGAAGGATGAGAGGCGACGTCGCAAGGTGAGATTTCTATTGCCACAGGATGATGCTCTGAGCAGATCTTAGGTCAAGAGGAGAACATCATACGATAGAGATGGGATCGAGCAGCCTGGCTCGACTCCCATGTTTGTCCATCCATGATCAGCAGACGATTGCCCCAGGGTATGGGGGCGAGGAGATTCAGAAGCTGTCGGAGTTAGAAGGAGACCGAATATCGAGTCGAGGTGGAGATTGTTAGAATTTGATATCTCGAGACTCGATCCACATTGAGCCCACAACGAGGTTCGCGATAAAAAATAGAGTCCAATGAGATCAAGATCATCTCAAACAGAGCTCAGACGAAGGAGATATGCATGTTTGAAGTCTGCACGAAATCCAAGGTGGCAGAGGACCATCGGTGGAGCGGCAGCGGTGCGTCCGCATGCGGGCTGGGTGCACGCAGGGAGCGGCCTAGCTGGCAAGCCTGACCCAGGCCCGGGCGCATGGGCTGGCCCAGGCCCAGGCACGCGGGGCGCGGCCCAGGCGCGCGTGGCCCAGGCCCAGCGCCCTCCTTTGAGGCCCGATTTCCCTGTCCGTGGATCGGACAGTGCACAGCAGGCTCCATGGATCAGACGAGCATTTTTCATGTGTTTCTCACGATCCATGGTACTACTTCGTGGACCGGAGCATGATCCAACGGCATGGGTAATTTTCAATCCGGATCCAATGGTTTGGAAGGTTTCTGGGCTTTATTTGGGCTTGATTAGGATTCCTAATCCTAATCTAAGTCTTATTTAAGGCCTTTAAAAAGCTTGATCAGTGGAACAGAGGACGTGTGGTGATTTGATTTTCACGGGAGACAACCCATGCGATGGACTTGTGGGTGCAGACGACTTCACGCGAACCAGAGAAGAACCCGTGAGAAAGAAAGAGAGACGCATGGTGCTATGAGAGGAGCAAAGTTCCTGGACAGCGGACAGCGGTCACTTCAAGGGTTCAGGAAGATCTTCCTAGAGAGAGAGCTTTTGTGAGGGAGAACTTCCTGTGAGGGAGAAATTGAGTGTACGAGGGTTGAGGGTGAGACTCCTCTTGTAATATTTTTTTCTCATAGTGAAGTTTGCATGTTCCGTAGAGGCGGGATTTTTTTTGACTAATTTACATATTTTGATTGTTTTCTATTTTATTTTTTCTTTCTTCTTACTGCATCATGTGGTACTGAAAAGATTTTGAAAGGTGATGTTCTGACCAGACATCCACCCAACATATTACTCATATGATGTTTACAGACGATTTAGTTTTTGTGGCCAAAGTTTCTATTAATAATGCAAAACTTCTTATAAAGACTATTAAGAACTACGGTATTCAGTCCGGACAGTGAATTAATGTGCAAAATCATAGATTCAGTCCAGTCCAAAAATTGACATGAGGATCAAGCAGCGAATCCTTGAAATCTGCAGTGTTCCACTTAAGCAGGGGGGTTTGGAACTATTTGGGGGTACCTCTATCTGGCTCTACACTGAAATCTTATGATTTTAATCAGCTGTTTGATCGAATCCATAAGAGGCTTGATGCTTGGAAGTGGAAACATTGGTCTTGGGCAGGCCATATAACTTTACTTCAAGCTATTCTCAATCCAAGCTACATCTATCTTATGACTAATGCGTCTGTTTCGATAGCCATACTTTTTTTGATTTTTGATTTTCAAAAAAATATTTTTTTATTTTTTTTTATTTTTATTATTGAGTAAAAACAAAAAAGTAAAAAGTATGTTTGGTAACTGCATTACTATAAAATAAAAAATAATATTTGAAGATGGCAGGTGAAGAGCTCGATGAGGGAGAAGGGTTCGGAAAGGGAAGGAGAAGGGTTCGGAGAGGTGAAAAGCTCGACGAGGGAGAAGGGTTCAGGCTCTTTACTTTTTGATTTGGCATTTTAAACATCGAGAAGCAAAAAAACAGAAAAATAAATTTTGGAAAGTAAAAAATTTTTGCTTTGCATATAAAGTAATTATTTTGATTTTTTTGCTTTTTGCTTTTTATTTTTCATGATGTTACCAAACAATGTTTTTTGAATTTTATTTTTTAAAAATTAAAAAATAAAAAAATATATTTTTTTAATGGCTAACCAAACGCACCTTTAGTTTTGCATAGGAATTCCATGTGGGCCAATTTATTTCAAGATAAGTAGGACTTTGGAAGCTAGGATGATTGCCATTGTAGAAGAGGAACTTCATAATTATGGAGATCCATTTGTTCTGCTGCAAAATGGATTAAAGACTTCTTCAAGTGGCTAATCGGTAATGGTAGAAACATCAATATGTTAAAGGATCCTTGGCTAAGTAACATATCTTTACGTCATAGTGTGGCGCCAATAAATATTAACCTGTGTGATGAGAATTTGATGGTATCTCTGTAGCAGCCCGGTTATCTGGGCCTGTAGCCCAGACGGCCCAACAACACAAAAAAAAAAAAAAAAATAGAGAAGGAGGAAGACTCCTAGCCGGAGTCTTCTTCCTTCACGATACCGGCAAAATCGGACTCAAAGAGTCCGGCTAGGGTAGGAAACCTCCCGTATAAAGATCCCCCGTCCTCTCTTAGGAAATCACAACCAAAAAATTCCGAAGTAAATCAAGGGATTTGAGAGATTTTTCTCAGAGATTTCCGTGGTGGTTGATCGGAAGAAAGGAGGTCGCCGGAGCTGTTTTGGCCACCGGAACAAGGTATTTCCTCTTCTCCTTGTTATTCTCCAGTCACCGGTGTTTTTGGAAGCCGGCGAGGTGCCGGTTCGGGCTTCTGGTTCAGGCTCAAATAGGGATACCCTGTTTTTGTGTTTGTCTTCCTTCTCTGCCGCCGGCAACGAGGAAGGTGGCACTGCCACCGACTTGGTAGCATCGCCGGCGTCGGACGCTGCCGGAGAAGGTGGCCGGAAGAGTTTTCTTGGTCGGGATGTGGGGAGAAATTCGATGGGGGCTCGGGTCCCTGTTTTTTTTTAAAAACGTGGAGAAGAGAAGAGAAGAAGCCTCTTCTCTCTTCTCCAAATAATATATATATATATATATAATAATAAAATAAAATAATAACAATAATAATATATGTATATATATGCATATATTAAATAAATAAAAATAATGAATAAAAATGAAAAATAATAAATATATATAAATACATAATATATATATATATATGTATATATATTTATATTTATATATATATATATATATATAAAAGGGGGGACATGGGTATGAGTTAGATAACCTCAATATATATATATAAAATTTATTTGATTAAATTAATTTATTTTATTTGATAGGAGAGCAGTCTAACGATCAGGGAGACAATGAGTAGGACTTGATTTTCGGACTATAAGGTTGTGAATTTGAATTCTCAATTATCGAGGTAAGAATCCTGTACATGATCATCGCTAAATTTATGTTATTTATTTGTTAGTTTTATATGTTGAATTTACAATATTGAAATTATAATCGATGAACTTTCTATGTTTGAGACATTGAGATATGGCTTATATGAATATTTTTTTATATGAGTATATTATGAAAGAATTTTTATGATTGATGGTATGAATCTTATGGACATGATTTATCAACTTATTCATTCTGTAATTTGAAATAATTCGATAAAATTCAGAATTGAATGAAAGGGGTATGTTTTGGACTAACCCCGACATATGAATCAGCCGGCCAGGAGCTTATGTCTGGGACAGCCCCCACTGGCTTACAGGTGGATCAGCCGGCCAGGAGCTCATGCCTGGGACAGCCCGCCAGGAGCTTATCCTGGGACAGCCTCTCACGGGCTTTCGTACGTGGGACAGTCGGCCAGGAGCTCATCCTGGGACAGCCTTGAAAGGCTTTTATGAAAGAATAATTGGATTGGAAAGAGATTGAGGTATGGTCTGGGTTAGTCCAAAGCCAAAAAGGGATGAAACATTGACAGATCAAAAATATGAGAAGATACAACGTGAAATTCAACAAGAATGAAAATTCCACCTGATGATGTATGATGATACATATGCATATTTGTGATATTATTCTAGTTATTGTATACCTAGAAGATTTCTCAATTGCATTGATTTTAGAAATATTAATTCTATTTACTGGCTTGATGTACATGTGCAGTGATTCTTACTGAGTTGGAGAAGCTTATATTTTTCTTCTTATTTTTTTTCAGACTCACAGGAAACTTAGATTGGATGGTTTGGGCGAGAGCAAATGAGGACTGAAGTCTTTAGTAATTTAGTTAGTTTAAAATTCTCTGATGCCAAAGAACATTTGAATAGTTGTATTGAACAAGTTGCATTTGATTTGAAGTTGTGACATTGGTTGATTGATTTGGTATTTAATTAGTTATTTAAAATTTTGAAGTGTTAAAATTTAGGCCTTACATGATCCTAGGGTGCTGCTCTAGGGTTTGTGTGGCCGTGTCATGTGCCCAACTCAGGTATTGGGTTTGGGGCGTGACAGAGTGGTATCAGAGCCTAGGTTTAGGAATTCTAAGGTTTATTTTAGAGAGAGAGTTTATGGGTAGACCTTTAGATAGAAATTGACTAATATGAAATACTATTCTTAAATTTTTGACTCAAGTGAAACTGTGTAGGTTGTCATGGCAAGAGGGACTGAGCGTGGGCGAAATCGGAGACCTACTCGTTTTGTGGATGGCTCTAATGCTTGGGAGCCAGCTACACCACAAGAAAATGCTCCACCCTCATCGGATGATGAAGCACCACAACAAGAACATCCTACTGAGCCGGCAGAGGTCACTCCCGGGGAAGAAACTCCAGGAGAACCTGAAATTCAACCTGGGGAATAAATTACTACAGCTCAGTTAATGCAAGTACTGGTTCAACAACAAGTGGCTGCAAGGGAAGATATGAGGAGGATATTGAAGGTGCAACAGGGACACCAACAGCAGATCATACAACAAATATTTCAGGAGCGGCAGTCCCAGCAACAACAAGGAGCGGGAAATCAGTATGAACGTCGAATCAATTTATTAGACTTCAAAAAATATGCACCACCGGCATTCTCAGGGACCTCAGATCCTATGGAAGCTGAAAGCTGGCTAAAAGCAATAGAGAAAGTTTTCCATGCTTTGAGATGTCCTGCTGAAGACAAGGTCACTTTTGCCACATTTATGTTACAAGGTGAGGCAGCCGATTGGTGGGAGATGGAAGTTGGAAAGCTAGGGCCAAATGATGTACCTTTTACATGGGAAGAATTTAGAAAAGTTTTCTATGAGAAGGATTTTCCCCAGAGTATCCGACTCCAGAAATTTCGAGAGTTTGATCGACTGGTTCAGGGCCACATAACAGTTGCTCAATATGCAGTCAAATTTGAAGAATTGTCGAGATATGCCCCCGCATTGATAGCTGAAGAAAATATTCGAGCCAAAAAATTTGAGAATGGATTAAGGGATAGAATCCAACAGTTGGTGACTGTCTTTGAGCTGCCCACTTATAAAGAAGTCGTAAACAAATGCTTAATAATAGAAAAGGGACTCAATGATGCTCAAGCAGCAAGAGAGAAAAGTATGAAGAAAAGGGATCGAGCAACTGATTCTCAAGGTTAAAGTAGCAGGGCCTTCAAGCCAAAAACCCCAAAACCAAGCCAGTCTGCAGTTGAAAGTAAAACTCAATATCAAGGGAGCATTATATGTTATAGATGTGGAGGACCCCATCTTAAACGAGATTGCACATGGCCTGGGGGACAATGTTACAAATGTGGACGAGATGGCCACAAAGCAGTTGTATGCCGCAATGGAGGAGAATCTCAGAGATAGCAGATGCCTCAAAATTATCAAAATACTCCTGCAAATCGAGCACCCCAAGATGTACAAAGACAAGATGCGGGACAACAAAAATCAAAGACCCAAAGACGAGTCTATGCACTTACACAACAGGATGCTAATGCTTCTAACTCAGTGGTGACAGGTACTGAATCGATCTCTTAAAATTTTTTTTTATATATATGTCATGAATTATTATATGCTTAGATATATAAGGACATATAGCACTGAATGATAAATGAATATCTGACAGGTATGATTAAAATTGCATCTAACAATGTCTATGCTCTATTTGATCCTGGAGCTACCCACTTTTTTATAGCAACTAGTTTTATTAAGAAGACCAATGAGATGTCTCCTACACCTTTAGAAAATAATCTCTGTGTCTGTACACCAAGTGGAGAGGTGATCTTGGTAAATTCAATTTGCAAAGATTGTGTGCTAAGTATCGAGGATAGGGAGATGAAAGCAGACTTATTAGTCTTAGAGATGAAGGACTTTGATCTAATCTTGGGGATGGATTGGTTAGCAGCATATCATGCTACAGTTGACTGCTTCCAAAAGACAATAATGTTTCAAATTCCAGATCAGTCAGAGTTTAGTTTTAAGAGCACTAAACCCTTCTTTCACCAGAAGTTCATCTCAGCTATTCATGCTCAAAAATTTCTTAGAAAAGGATGTGAAGGATTTCTAGCCACTGTATTAGAAACTCAGAATGAAAAACTCAAGTTAGAGGATATCCCTATTGTGAAGGAATTTTCTGATGTTTTTACTGATGACCTACCTGGACTACCTCCTGATCGAGAGATTGAATTTTTTATTGACCTGATCCCTGGTACGAGTTCAGTTTCTAAAGCTCCTTATCGAATGGCTCCAGCAGAATTGAAGGAATTACAAAAACAATTGCAAGAGTTGTTAGACAAAGGATTCATTAGACCTAGTGTGTCACCTTGGGGAGCTCCAGTACTTTTTGTAAAGAAGAAAGATGGTAGCCTTCGGCTTTGCATAGACTACCGAGAATTAAACAAGATAACAGTGCAAAATAAATATCCTTTACCACGAATCGATGATCTGTTTGATCAGTTGCAAGGGGCTCAGGTCTTCTCAAAAATTGATCTTCGTTCTGGTTACCATCAGTTGAAGATACAGCCGGAAGACATATCAAAAACAGCCTTTCGGACTAGATATGGGCATTATGAGTTTTTGGTCATGCCATTTGGTCTGACCAATGCACCGGCAGCCTTTATGGATCTTATGAATCGAGTATTTGCATCATACTTAGATCGATTTGTAGTTGTATTTATTGATGACATTTTGATTTACTCGAAAAGCTCATTCGAGCATGAAGAACATTTGAGGACGGTATTACAAACTCTGAGGGAAAAGAAGCTGTATGCAAAGCTACAAAAATGTGAATTTTGGATGAGCAGTGTTACTTTTCTCGGGCATGTCATCTCCAAGGAGGGTGTCTCAGTTGACCCAAGGAAAGTGGAGGCAGTAGTTGACTGGAGCCGACCCACTAACGTATCAGAGATACGCAACTTTTTGGGATTAGCTGGCTATTATCGAAGGTTTGTGGAAGGTTTCTCTAGTATTGCTATGCCTCTATCTCGTCTAACACAGAAACAAGTAAAGTTTGAATGGACAGACGAATGTGAGCAAAGCTTCCAAGAGTTAAAAAGACGATTGGTGACTGCTCCAATCTTAACCATTCCATCTGGGACAGAGGGTTTCACTATCTATAGCGATGCTTCTCGTAAAGGTCTCGGTTGTGTTTTAATGCAAAAAGAAAGGTGATAGCTTATGCCTCTCGACAACTGAAGTTATATGAGCAGAATTATCCTACTCATGACTTAGAATTAGCAGCTGTAGTTTTTGCTTTAAAAATATGGAGGCATTACTTATATGGAGAGCATTGCGAGATTTTCACGGATCATAAAAGCTTAAAATATATCTTTACTCAGAAAGAGTTAAATATGAGATAAAGAAGGTGGCTGGAACTATTGAAGGACTATGACGTGACAATAAATTATCATCCCGGAAAGCAAATGTTGTAGCCGATGCTCTAAGTAGAAAATTTTTTGGTGAATTGGCTGCTCTAATTACCTCACAAAAATCTATATTGCTGGATTTGGAGAAATCAGAATTAAAATACGATCACATGATTCTCAAGTTCAGCTTGCAAATCTTGTACTACAGCCTACTTTGATTGAAAAGATTAAAGCAGCTCAAAAGGAGGATTCAGAGTTACAAAAGGTCATAGATGCAGTGAAATCCGGTATACAGACAAATTTTGGATACATGAGGATGGGTCATTGAGATTTGATAACAGACTATGTGTTTCCAAGATTTCAGGATTAAGAGACGAGATCCTAGAGGAAGCTCACTGTTCGGCTTACACTATGCATCCTGGAAGCACAAAGATGTATCAAGATTTGAAAAGAAATTTTTGGTGGTCTGGTATGAAAAGGGATATTGCACAATTTGTAGCCCAATGTTTGGTATGTCAACAAGTAAAAGCTGAACATCAAAGACCAGCAGGACCACTGCAGTCTCTTCTTATTCCTCAGTGGAAATGGGAGCATATTACTATGGATTTTGTGACTGGATTACCTAAAACGTTTCGAAATAATAATGCGTATGGGTAATTGTTGATCGATTGACGAAATCAGCACATTTCTTACCCTTTCGGATTGGTCTCTCCTTAGAAAGATTGGCGGGTTTTATATAGAGCAGATTGTACGACTATGGAGTACCAGTTACTATTGTGTCAGATCGAGATAGTAGATTTGTTTCGCAGTTTTGGAAGAGTCTTCATAAAGCTCTTGAACCAAGTTAAATTTCAGTATAGCTTTTCATCCTCAAACTGACGGACAATCAGAACGAACCATACAGATCCTAGAGGATATGTTAAGGGCTTGTGTCATGGACTTAGGCGGAGCATGGGATAATCACTTATCATTGGTTGAGTTCGCTTATAATAATAGTTACCAAGCAAGCATTCAGATGGCTCCTTTCGAGGCATTATATGGAAGAAAATGTAGATCGCCCATTTGTTGGGATGAGGTGGGGGAAAGAAAACTGTTGGGACCAGAAATAGTACAGCAGACAGTGGAAAAAGTACACATGATTCAGGAACGACTTCGTACGGCTCAGAGCAGGCAAAAGAGTTATACTGATAATAGAAGAAGGGAGCTGGAATTTCATGTAGGCGATCATTTTTTCTGAGAATTTCTCCCACTAAAGGTGTAATGAGATTTGGAGTTCGTGGTAAGTTGAGTCCAAGGTATATTGGCCCTTTTGAAATTTTAGACAGGATTGGAGAGGTTGCATATCGATTAGCATTACCGCCGCTTTATCTGGTGTTCATGATGTGTTTCATATATCGATGTTGAGGAAGTATATTCCAGATCCAAGTCATGTGGTGAGTTATGAACCTTTGCGTCTTCAGAAGGATATGACTTATGAAGAATATCCAGTACGGATTGTTGACAAGAAAGATCAGGTGTTACGACATCGAATTATTCCTTATGTGAAGATCCAATGGAGCAATCATAGCGAGAGAGAGGCTACATGGGAACTCGAGACAGAAATGAAGATCAAGTATCCACAACTTTTGAAAACTCAGGTATGTAAATTTCGAGGACGAAATTTTTTTAAGGGGGGGAGATTGTAGCAGCCCGGTTATCTGGGCCTGTAGCCCAGACGGCCCAACAACAAAAAAAAAAAAAAAAAAAAAAAAAAAAAAAACAGAGAAGGAGGAAGACTCCTAGCCGGAGTCTTCTTCCTTCACGATTCTGGCAATTTCGGACTCAAAGAGTCCGACTAGGGTAGGAAACCTCCACTATAAGATCCCCCGACCTTCCTTTAGGAAATTACAACCAAAAATTTGAGAAAATCGAAGGTTTTGAGAAACTTTCTCAAAGGTTACCGTGGGGGGTTGATCGGAAGAAAGAGGAGTCGTCGGAGCTTTCTTTGGACGGTGGAACCAGGTATTTCCCTTTCTCCTTGTTATTCTCCGGTCACCGGTGTTTGGAAGCCGGCAAGGAGCCGGTTCGGGCTCAACAGGGATACCCTGTTTTTGTGATTTTCTTCCTTCCCTGCCCCGGCAACAAGGAGGGTGACACTGCCGCCGACACGGTAGCATGCCGGCGTCGGACGTTGCCGGGGAAGGTGGTGGGGGTGTTCTCTGGGTCGGGATATGGGGAGAGGTTCGAATGGGGGCTCGGGTCCCTGTTTTCGAACGTAAGGAGAGAAGAAGAAGAAGCATCTTCTCTCTTCTTTAATAAAAAATATATATATATAATATATATATATATATATATATAAATAAATATATATATATATATATATAAAGGTGGGGGAACATGGGTATGAGTCAGATGACCTTAAAATATATAGAAAATTTATTTGGTTAAATCAATTTATTTTGTTTGATAGGAGAGCAGTCTAACGATCAGGGAGACAACGAGTAGGACTTGATTTTCGGACTATAAGGTTGTGAATTTGAATTCCCAATTATGAGGTAAGAATCCTGTACATGATCATCGCTAAATTTATGTTATTTATTTGTTAATCTTATATGTTGAAATTGCAATATTGAAATTATAATCGATGAATTTTCCATGCTTTAGACGTTGAGATATGGCTTATATGAATATTTTTTTTGAGTATATTATGAAAGAATTTTTATGATTGATGGTATGAATCTTATGGACATGAATCATCAACTTATTCATTCTGTAAATTGAAATAATTCGATAAAATTCATAATTGAATGAAAAGGGTATGTTTTGGACTAACCTCGACATATGAATCAGCCGGCCAGGAGCTTATGCCTGGGACAGCCCGCCAGGAGCTTATGCCTGGGACAGCCCCCACTGGCTTACAGATGGATCAGCCGGCCAGGAGCTCATGCCTGGGACAGCCCGCCAGGAGCTTATGCCTGGGACAGCCTCTCACGGGCTTTCGTACGTGGGACAGCCGGCCAGGAGCTCATCCTGGGACAGCCTTGAAAGGCTTTTATGAAAGAATAATTGGATTGGAAAGAGATTGAGGTATGGTCTGGGTTAGTCCAAAGCCAAAAAGGATTGAAATATTGACAGATCAAAAATATGATACGATACAATATTTAATATGAAATTCAACAATGAATGAAGATTCCACCTGATGATGTATGATGATACATATGCATATTTGTGATATTATTCTAGTTATTGTATACCTAGAAGATTTCTTAATTGCATTGGTTTTAGAAATATTAATTCTATTTACTGGCTTGATGTACATGTGCAGTGATTCTTACTGAGTTGGAGAAGCTCATATTTTTCTTCTTATTTTTTTCAGACTCACAGGAAACTTAGATTGGATGGTTTGGGCGAGAGCAAATGAGGACTGAAGTCTTTAGTAATTTAGTTAGTTTAAATTCTCTGATGCCAAAGAACATTTGAATAGTTGTATTGAACAAGATTGCATTTGATTTGAAGTTGTGACATTGGTTGATTGATTTGGTATTTAATTAGTTATTTAAAATTTTGAAGTGTTAAAATTTTAGGCCTTACATGATCCTAGGGTGCTGCTCTAGGGTTTGTGTGGCCGTGTCATGTGCCCAACTCAGGTATTGGGTTTGGGGCGTGACAGGTATATAAGAATGAAAATAGCAGTGGGTGCTGCCAAAGGCCACGAGTCCTTGCATGATATGGCAAACCCACCTGTGATTTACCGTGATTTTAAAGAATCAAATATACTTCTCAACGAAGATTACAACCCAAAGTAGTCTGATTTTGGCCTAACTTAGCTTGGTCCAGTTGGAGATATCAGCCATGTTTCTACATGAGTGATGGGTATGTACGGCTACTGTGCTCCAGAGTATGCATTGATAGGCAAGTTAACAAAGATGTCAGACGTACGTATGTAGTTTTGGGATTGTGTTCTTGGAGCTCGTTCCTGGAAGGAGGGCTAGAGACATCACAAAACCACCGCATGAGCAACACCTTGTTCATTGGGTATGTCAAGCGATCTGATATTACCTCATTGGGCTTATGAAATATGCATTACATACATTTTAATATAGAAAGGTAAAATGTACTTCTGTTTAGTGCAGTCAATCACCCAGTTAAGCTTGTGTATTTAAACATTTATAAACCATGAGAGGTAAGGTAGTACCATTCTACTTCAACTAATCAAAAGATACTTTAAGACAAAGAAGAAGACTGTGAAGCCTGTTCATATCAAGGCCAGATTGGAATACTGACTACTTAGCTAATCTTAGCTTGATTTCAGCTGATGCTCACAGAGGCACTAGATTCTCTCTTTTTTGAGATTTTTTTTGTTTTGGATAAAAGAGGCGCTAGATTCTTAAAAAGCTTTTTATTGTTACAACTTAAAAATCCACTCGTTTCCACCAGTACCCTGTGATTCAACCGTGTTTAATCATCAAAAAAAGAAAAAAGAAAGAAAACTAGATAATATTCTGTCTTAAGAAAACCACGTGAGCCATGACACCAGTCAGAGCTTTTCTTGATAACTTGATGCATGATTCTATCTTGAATGCAACATCATAATGTGAATACTCTAACTAATTATGACAATCTCTCTCCCCCTCTCTCTGCATATTTGATAGATTCGTTTGTGTATGCATATATCTATACCCATACGTATCTTCATGTGCACACAGTATAACACAACTTCGAGAACAAGTAAACTTCGAGAACAAGTAATTATAAAGCAGACTTTGCCAACAGAATCCAGTTAAGAAACAAAGACAGGAAAAATTAAAAAGTCTTGTCTGTCTTATATTGTTTCCTTTGTTAAAAGTAACTTACAATTATATTTCTGCTAATGGCTTCAATTTAACAGTTTGAGTTGTCTACCTCGACCATGTACATGATATCGTCTTTTGTTACAGTTGTGCGGGTAGAATCACTCTTTAGAGATGAGAGGAAGCACGTATAAACCCACTGCTTCAAGGGAAATTTCCCGTAAAAGGTTTCTACCAAGCTCAAGAGAAAGCAAGCACTCGCCCACTAATTAGTGATGGTGTAACTGCTCTCCAGCTTCTGATTAATCCAAGCAAGGATCCTGCAGGAGACTGTGAGGACACAATCCCCAAGAAATCGCTTTCTTCCGATTAACAGACAGATAGATTGCTGGAACTAACGATGTCCTAATATAGCAAAGAAAATCAAAAAACAATGAGAAAAGCTGTTCTCCATGGAAATAAGAATTTAAAGCAGGTGTTCATATTACTTCATCAATTCTAGCCACGCATGCATGAGACCAGAATACAGATTTAGCAGCTCACAAAGGAACTTCCAGAACCAGTCGCCTTTTTGTCACTAGCATGTTCTACTTGGTGCTGCATGTGGTTTTGATCTTACGATGCAAAATTTAACACATCCATGTGGCTTTGATCTTACAATGCAAGATTTAACAAATCCAAGTTATACATAAAGTATTTTAGATAACGGAGGTGATGTGGTGCTCCTTAATCATTTTTTATAGAGAAGGTGGGAAACGTCCGAACCACTCATTAGACAGGGATAATTAGGAAATTTCCATTTCAGCGGGTCACCAAACCGGTTAATTCATAGTATTTTATTATTGTTCTGAAAAACGATATTTTTCAGCGAAACTTTGTAGACTAAGCTTTTACAGTCTACTAATTCAATTTCAGTTTTTCAAAAAAAAAAAAAATCCCGCTAAAAATTTCAATAGGTGAGTACCTCAAGTTCTAATGTTAAGAATTTGCATGACAAGTTTAGTTTTACTCTCCACAAAGATGTAATAATAACCCGTATTCAGAATAGTTTGTTTATCGTGAATAAATCAGATTCAATAGGAATGATTTTTCGTCAAAGATTCAGAAGGGATGGTTAGCAACACTTAATTATGTTGCAGTGAGAATGACATTCCTGGAGCAACAGACTAAGAGAATACCTAATACCGTTTTAGAACTAATCGGGTGGCGTTTTTTTAGAGTGGGGGCAGGTATGCTTCACGGGAAACCTGTTTATTTTCCCCGTTTTCGTCTTTTTCTTCCCTCAAGTAATAAGTTTTATTGGTAGGTGGACTAAAGGAGGGACTCTGGCCATCCAACAAAGCTTACACGGCCGGCAAACTTGAGCTTCTTTTCTGTTCTTTTTCGTTTTGTGCAGTGTATTTCGTGTGTGCATGTCCTTGCGGTTCCCATCGTTCCCTCCCTTTGATCATAAGAAGGAACTTAGCAATGCAACTCTCAAGCCTCAGGTTCAAAATGGGTACCCGTCTGCACGGAAAATCTCTAGATCCTTTGTCTCTTTCATTAGATCTTCTTGTTTATTGGATCTACCTTTGAAGGGGCAGGATTACACTTGGGAGTAATAAGCGTGAGATTCCTATCTTGGCTAGGCTTGATCGCTTCTTGATCTCCATCGAGATGGACGAACTTTTTCCTTGTCTCATCCAGGAGGCCCTTCCAAATCCCTGTTCAGACCATGTACCCATCAAGCTTTCTCTTAATGCTCCCTACAAACCCAGATCTCAATTCAGGTTCGATAGGAGTTGGCTTCTTTCTCATGAACTTCCAGATGTTGTTGCAAATGCTTGGCATTATGATGGGTCTACGGTCGATGCAACGATTAATTTGGTGATTAAATTGAGGAATACTAGAGCTGCATTAAAGAATAGGTCTTTTAAATCCAGGGCAGCTGCTCGTCATCTGACAGACGAGCTCCTTGGGCAACTTCAGTATCTAGATCAAAAAGAAGAAAGAAATCTACTGACCACTTCAGAAAGAGATTTGAGACTTTCTTCAAGAATGAACTACAAAAGCTTTCTCTTGCCGAAGAAATTTATTGGAAGCAGCGTGCCAAGGTCAGGTGGTTGCTAGAGGGAGATAATAATACTGCTTTTTTTCATAAATCGACAAATCTTAGAAGAAAATTTAATTGGATCTCTGGTGTGGAGCACAACTCTGTGGTTATTTATAGTGCTAACAGCTCTGATTTAAAAAATATCTTCTCTGACTTCTTTAGACAAATTTATGATCAACCTGTTGAGCACCCTCAGGATCTGGACTGGGCTCTCATTCATCCCTCCCCTGTTGCTGACTTATGTCGCCTAGAAAGATCCTTTCACCTTGGATGAAATTCATGAGGCAGTCTTCAGATTCAAAGGGGACAAAAGTCTTGGTCCTGATGGTTTTACTACATGTTTTTATCAGCATTTTTGGGATCTGGTGAAACATGACCTCATGTTTCTCTTTAGGCAGCTGGTTGATAAAAGCATTGACCTCAGTCGTCTCAAGTATGCCTCTCTTTCCTTGATTCCAAGAAGGAAGCAGCAAGGACTCCAGCAGACTTCCGGCCTATTAGTTTGATCCATAGTTGTATCAAGATTGTTTCAAAGGTCTTAGCTTCCAGGCTCAAGTCCTTTCTAGATGCACTTATCGACCCTGCTCAGACTACTACTTACATCAAGGGTAGATCTATTCTGAACAATTTTCTTTGTACAAATGAAATCCTTCACCCCTCTAAGAAAGCTGATATCAATAAGGCGGTGTGCAAGCTTGACTTCATAAAAGCTTTTGATAGGGTAAGCTCTCCATATCTCACTCGTTTGCTCTCCTCGAGGGGTTTCCTGCCGAAGTGGCTTCAATGGGTCAATAATTTGCTTTCTTCTGCAAAGATTGCTCCTTGCGTCAATGGTGAGCTTGGCAACTGGATCGTCTGCAGGAGGGGACTCAGACAAGGTGATCCTTTTTCCCCCTTACTTGTTATTCTTGTTATTCTGCAGGATGCTGAATGTTGCGGCATCCGCAAAGATATAGGAGGACTAGGTAACCCTTGGGTCTGTGGAGGAACTAAGATTCTTCAATATGCTGAGGATACCCTTGTGTTCATCAGAGCTGAAAAGAGATACTGTGCAGTCCTAAAAACTATTCTCCTTTGCTTTGAACTTATATCTGGATTGGCCATAAATTTTCATAAGAGTTCTGTCTCTGTGATTGGTAGATTCTCCCAAGTCAGCTCCTCTCTTGCTTCCTGGTTAAATTGTCCATTCGTCTCACCTCCTCTGAAGTATCTGGGACTGCCTCTGAGTGGGAAAAGACTTACGAAATCTGATTGGAATTTGTTGTTGCTTCGATTTGAGAGTAAACTTGCCTCTTGCAAAAGCAAATACCTTTCTTTTTATTGGAAGGATTAAGCTTAATTGGAAAAAATATCTAATTAAAGGACCAGGGATTTATTCCATAGCATATTCTTGGTTATTCTTTGGCATATTCTTGTTATTCCCTATCTGTATTTGGGTCTACATATTTGTATTTATAGGTCTTTGTACACACTTTTGATTAAGAAAAGAAGAAATAATATCTCCTTCTCTTTCATCATGGTATCAGAGCATCCGGGTTCTGATCCATTCTTTCTTCCTTCCTCTTCATAAAAAAAAAAAAAAAAAAAAAAAAAAAAAAAAAAAAAATCCTTTTCCCTCCGCCCACCGCTGCCCTCTTCTTCATTATCTACCCTCTTCTTCATTATTTTTTCCTCTCTTCACAGCAAAATTCCGGCCGAAAGTCACCATTCTTCCCGGTCGCCACCGCAGCCATCGCAGTCCTCCGTCTCACCGGCCGCCTCCGTCGAGCCACTTCTTCCCGTCGAAGCCCCTTCTTCCCGGTCGAAGCCCTCCGCCTCCGTCGAGCCACTTCTTCCTGTCGAGCCCTTCTTCCCGGTCGAAGCCCTCTTTTTCTTCCCGGCCGAAACCCCTTCGCCGGCATCCACCGAGTCCATCCGAGCCTCTTCCTCTTCTTCCCGGCCGAAATCCTTTCAAAGCTTCCGCATCCACCGAGTTCATCCGCAGCCATCGCCACTGCAAACCTCTTCTTCCCGGCCGAAACCCCTTCCTCCACCTCCCGGCCAACCTCTTCCTCTTCCTCCTCCTCGTCTCCCACCTCTGCTGTGACGTGCCCGGCCCCCTTCCTTCCCGGCCGAAACCCCTTCTCTGGTATCAAACCCGGCGTTGGCGACCTCTGCTTTGGTATCAAACCCTTCTCTGCTTTGGCGACCTCTGCTGCTTCCAAACCCGACGTTGTGCATTCCTCTTCTTCCTCCTCCAGCCCCGAAGGCGTCGCTGGTGACGGCAGCAATCCCGTGCTTCACGGGATCCATAATCGGTAAAAGCCACATTTACCGCAGCTTCCTTTTTAACCCTTTATTCTATTTTACAAAAAAAAAAAAAAAAAAAAAAAAAAAAATGGAGAACTTTTATGCCTAGATACTTAAAAAGCCTGTATCTACAGTATGTCCGGTGATTCGTGTGTCTGGTGATTCATTGATAGTGTGTCAGTGAGGTTATTATTTTTGTTTGTATGGCCAATCCGATTACTATGCAAGATCTTGAAGGTCTGCTGGATCGGCTTATTACAGTTGCCACTCGATCAGGAGGTTCGTCAAGAGATAGTGGATTGTTGAATGCTCTTCAAGTGGCTGTAAAACTTGATGGCCCAACGACATATTTACAATGGGAGAGGAGCACTCGTCTACTTGTACAAGGGCGAGGCTTGGAGGGATATCTCACCGGCACAAAGAAGAAACCTGTTAATAATGAGCAGGATATGGCCCAATGGAGAATGGAGAACTCTGTTTGTTCTAGCATTTCTTCTAAATACCATGACATCAAATGTGGCAAGAAGTGTGCAATTGCTGGAGACTGCACAAGAAGTCTGGGAGACGGTGGCCCAAATGTTCTCACAAAACAGAATTCTGCTCAAGCATTTGAGATCGTTCTCAATTACGTCAGCTTCGTCAGGGAGATTTATCTATTACTGAATATGCCACCGAGTTGAAACGTCTTTGGTCCGAAGCTGATCATTATAGAACTTTTGCTCCACAATGCTCCATCGATGTTGATGGATTTCAGAAATATTTAGAAGAAGAACGGGTCCAGGACTTTCTATATGGTCTGAATCCGGAATATGAATCTGTCAGAGTTCAGCTCCTCGCCAGAGATATTTTACCTAGTTTAGGTCAAGTTTTCTCTACTGTTTTAAGCGAGGAGACACGGCGACGAAGTGACTTCTGACTCCAATAGTTCTATAAGATCAGCTCTTACCGTACAGCCACAGCAAGTAGGTGAGAAGGTATGTTTTCATTGTAAAAAGCCTGGCACACTAAGGCATTTTGCTGGATCTCCATGGCCGCCCAAATCAGCCTGGGCGTGGTAGTCGAGGCCGTGGTGGTCGTCGTAGTGGTGGAAGAACTGGAGGACAGAATCATGTTCGTGGATCTGTCCAAGCCAATCTCTCTGAAGAGACCGAGGGTGCTATACACAGCTTATCTACAGAGGAGTATCAGACCTTCCGACGAATGATGGAAAAGTATGAATCATCTTCTAACACACACCTTCTACTCTGGAACAGTCTAGCCACCAGGACGAATATCGTGATTCTTCCCTTTTTGCACACTCAGGTACTTCATATAAGTCACATGCATTTACTTGTGAGACATCCAACTCCTGGTAATAGACTCAGGAGCATCCAGTCACATGACAGGGGTACCTAATAGTTTTGTTACATATTCACCATGTTCAGGACATGACAAGGTCAGAATAGCTGATGGATCTTTACCTCTATTTCAGGAAAAGGATCCATTGACTGTACTCCTAACTTAAGATTATCATCAGTATTGCATGTTCCATCCTTTCCTACAAATTTACTCTCTATCAGCTCTGTTACTAGAGATTTGAATTGCTCTGTCACTTTTGGCCTTCACATTGTCTATTTCAGGAGCAGAAAATGGGGAAGATACTTGGGGGTGGTAGAATGCACAATGGACTCTATTATCTATCAACTGATGAGAAAAGTATGAGCTCTTCTTTGACGGGGTATGCATTGTCTGCTGAAAGTGCCACTTCAGAACTTATGTTACATCATCGTAGGCTAGGTCACATTCCTTTTTCTATTCTTAGCGTTTATTTCCATCTTTATCAACTAAATGCAATAAAAATTTGTTAGTTTGTGATCATTGTGAATTGGCTAAACACACCAGAGTAGTATTTCCTATATCTGGAATTAGAAGTTCAACCTTTTGCTTTAATTCACTCTGATGTATGGGACCATGTAGTATCAATACTCTCAAGGGCCATAGGTGGTTTGTTACCTTCATTGATTGTTTTAGTCGAGTAACTTGGGTCTATTTATTGAAGGACAAAACGGGAGTTTTAAACTGTTTTAAAGAGTTTCATAAATTTGTAGGGACTCAGTTTGGTGTTGAAATTAAAATTTTACGTTCTGACAATGGCACAGAATACATTAATCAGGAGTTCCGTGCGTATCTTCAAACT